>NW_028328348.1:0-70851 GCF_048544385.1 Mastigoproctus giganteus
ACCCATTCGGACGGATTTAAATCTGCTTTTAACAAGGGAACATTAGCTATTGCTGCTATTTCTTTAAAAAGTATAATGACGTTTAATAACAAAACCAAATACAAAATATTAGGAAATTGTGCGCACGTTATCTTTGTTCCCAATTTTGCTTTTAAATTCGACGCTAATGCTATATTTACTAATTTAGAAATCGAAAAGCCCGAATCGAACGAAAACGTTATTACGATGTTTCCAAATTTAAATTCTAATATTACTACTCAAATATCAGAATTTAAATTTTAAAAAAAATAACATATATAAAGGAAAGGAACTCACAAGTTTTTCATTCGTAAAACCATGAACGAGTTATTAGAAACTAATTTAATACACGATGCTAAAAATATCGTCGTCAATCCGAACGCTTTTTTAATATACGATATGAACGGTGGTAAATATTACGTTGACGAAGCAGAATACGGTTTGTTTTGTAACAGTTATTTACGCTTAGCTCGAGAAACTAAAAATTCTTTTCATTTAACTGCCGATTTGAGTTCGTTAAAAGTTCATAATTTAGTATTAGATATCGACGCGAAATCGATCGTTCACGAGCGAATATTACTTTATCTCGTCAAATATTTATTTTCTCATTTCAAACAGATATTTAGTACTGTTTCTCAATTTTCGATTATAGTTGCAATGAGACCCGATCCGAACACGGGATTACACATACATTTTCCGGAATTTTTAATCGGTCACGACGATTATATAATATTTTGCCAAAAACTTCAAACCGTTTTAAATTGCATGAGTATTCCCGATTCGATATTTACGCTCGATATTCCTACAAATTTTAATTTAAGCCGATCGAAAAAACCGAGCCAAGATTCGTTCTACAACGTTTGCTACGTTATAGTGTTTCATCATAAAAATTCCGAAGTATATCCCATCGTCTGCAACAATTCTCAAACCTTTTTTACGTCTTTTAAAATAGTAGAACAATTGATGAAAAAAGAAAAGCAAAATACGTTTGCCAAATTTATTACCGGTCGGCCGAAGACAGAATTTTCCTACATTATAGATACGTTTATGATGCCGTTAGTCGTTAATAATCACGGAATAAAAATGCATTTTTTAAAATATAATACGCTGATTACTGCAGGAGAAAACCAATCGGGTCGGGAAGTTGCTACGGTGCAATTTAGAACCGATTCTATTAACGACAAATATCGCATTTACAAAGACGAATATCTTACGATTTCCAAAACTTTTGATAATAAATTGATTAATTTTCTAAAAGTGAATAGTGATAACATCGTCGATTATACTACCGATAATTATGCGATTAAACGATGGACGGATCGATACCGAGAACAATTTTTACAACTCAAAGAAAACGAAGAACAAGTTTCGTCGTTGTTTGCTAACATAAACGAAATGCTAAAAACCGTTAACGAAAATTTACGAAACGTTTCGAATCCACTGATTCACGTGATGGAATTTAACAACAGTTATTGTTTCCTACCAATATTTTATTCTTTATGTAACTTATACGAAGTAAAAACGGTTATCGTCGAACTCAAACGATTATGTTCGAATCGTCACATCTTGGACAAATTAGAGTCGTTCGATGCGGATGTCATATTAAAAGCATCGAAAAATTTTACTCAGAATACTATTCTATACTGTGCATTGAATTTTGATAACAAACACGACAATATTAGAATTAAACTACACGACATATTTAACAAAATGAAATTAAACATAATTCGTTGTGTCAACGAAGAAGAAGAAATGGTGTCTTTTATAAATAAAATATTAGATTTGTACTTTCCCATTTTTCGAAAAGTAGGCGAATTGCAACATTACTATTTGTGGAACTGCGTTCACAATTTTTGGATGAGAATTCAAAATCCGAAAGATTTTAAGCCGTACGTTCGAACTATTTGCTCCGAACTTAAAGCTTTTATAAAAACAAACTTAAACGGCGGAATAAATTCAGACGTAAATTTTAAAGAGGCCGAAATCGAACGAATAAAATCTCTGAAACTAGTTAACGTAATGACGCAACAAATCAATTTAGAAATGGACAAAAATATTTGGTCGATAAATACTAATCAAGGTGTTTTGGACCTTCTAACCTATCAAATTTCGATGCAAGTTCCAGAATATTACATGAGTAATTTGTGCATAGGAATCGAACTACGTTCGTGCGAAGAATTTTACGCAACTCTTTGTGATCCCGTTATTAAAGATTTGGCAACCGAATTGTGGACACCACAATTCACAGAATCGTACAAGAACTATCTTCTATCGAACGACTCGGCAACGTTTGACCGTACCGAATTACATAAAATTTTAAAATTAAAAGAAAATAATTTTTTAATAAATCAAATGTTAGAATTTTATATAAACGTATGCAAATATCTGAACTTTAATCACGAAGAAATGAATTATTTCATGTGTATATTAGCAAGCATATTTATTTCTACTAATTTTTTAAAAATGTTAATCATTTTCCAAGGAGAAAAATGGAACGGTAAAACCGTTTTTTTGAAAATGTTACAAGAAGTATTTTTCACATATTGCGCGCCTATAAATCCAAATTGTTTCATTAATAGCGAGAGGAAAGAAACGCAACCAGACATTGCCGTTAATATTTACAAGAAACGTTTAATGCAAGTCGAAGAAATGGTCGGACCCCTTTCTGAAAATTTGATTAAACAATTAACCGGAAATAATCTGGTAGTAAGTAGAGCCCTTTACGAAAACACGAAATGGGGCGTTCCCACTACTAAATTATTTGCCACGACGAACAGAGCTCCCGCTTGTATTTCGACTTCTGCATTTTGCGAAAGAGTAATTCCGTTTCATTTCGAAGCGATTTTCGTACACAATGCACCCATAAAAATAAAAGATCAAATCGAAAAGAAATGTTATCCGATAAAACACGACATAATACCTAATAATTGTTACGGTCTATTTTGGCACGCTCTGTTTCGATTGACTGCAATTCAAGATCAAAGTAACGGATACATTTTTATACCAAAAATTCCACAGAGCATCGTAGAATTCAAAAAGGATTATTTAGAAATAACCGATATTTATATTCAGTTTAAAGCTCATGCCGACGTTCAATTACATCCGGGTGCCGAAACGACCATTAATAAATTAAAGTCTGCCGTGAGACGATTTTTAATACAAATTAGAAAAAACGATTCCATCAAAGAAAATGTGATAATAAATCGATTCGAAAAAGAATTCAAAGAATACGAAGATTTTACTTATATAGATGATGATTCGGACGAAGACATAGACATACGACAACTTCTAGAAGGTGGGGACGCCGAACAGTTTACTACTGACAAAGAACCCACGTTATCGCACAGACAAGAAATTAAATGTTATAGAGGTGTCAGTTTAAATTACATAAAATAAAATAAGAATCAACTTTGTTCTTCTTTGCACTTTACAAAAAAAAAAACACAATTCACAATTACAAGACTAAAAATCCAAAAATGATAATTATATTTATTTTGGACATATACAAAATGTATAAGACACTAATTATGATTACTTTATTTTGTGTATTTTACTTTGTATGTTCCATTTTATTTCTTTTTATTAAAATTCAAATTATTAAAGCTTTTATTGTCTCCTTCGACCACGGTGAAATTAAACAGAGAAATTTTGTCTTCTAAATGTAGTAGTCCCATCCGTCACTACGGTTTTGGGACTAGCGGCTCACCGACAACTTATGCCGTGTGCAGACAAAAAAAAATCACGAGTTCAAATTACATAAAATAATAAAGTGAAATGAAACGACCCTCGGAAAATGACGACGATCCTAATCTAACAAAACAGGCTAAAATCGATAAGAAAACTTTACACGCCATAAAAGAAAAATGCACACTTTCGGCAAATAAATTTCAGAACGAAATGGATCAAGTTAAAATGAAATATTTTTCTGCTTATTTTAAAAAAGCTTTAGACAAATTGCCACTCGGAAAAGAACTATTAGGCCAATTGAGCGAAGAAATCGAAAGAAACGAAGAAAAAAACGAAGAAGAAGATTATTTGAAAGCTTTCAGTATAGCAAAAACCGTGGTGAATTGCGAATTAGAAACAAAATCCACGTTAGCAATCGAAGGAATTTTTAACGTATTTACAAACGTCATTGCAAAAGCCGTACATTTAAAAATTATTACGCCATTTTTTAAAACACTTATTCCCAACGAAATACTAGAAACTTCGTTTTCCATGTATCAGGAACAATTAAAAAATAAAGAAGTCGATCATTTACATTGTATTACTTATTTAGTACAAAAAGAATTAAAATCCGGAAAAGAAATTGATATTCCACACCCGATACATAGTTGTCTGATCAATCATATGGAAGCTGTTAATAAATACGTCACTAACATATTAATCGAAATTGCAAAAAAACAATTTTCACCTTCTTGAATCGGACGGATAATTTGCAACCAACAGATCGTCAACACTTTTGTCTACGATAAATCTCATCACGTGAGGAGCATCGTCGCAACCGACACCCGTAAAATATTTACCATTTTCGCACTTTTTAATTACTCCGTTTCTAATGTAGTATTTCGGATTATTCGTATTATAGTTTTTTGCATAGCCCATAGTAACATCTACTTCGAACATTAACATAACTTTTTCTAAATTTGGAACTTTAATTTGTTTTATTTCCGTATACTCATCGGGAGTATTTATCGAAGTGTAATAAATCTTTATAAAATTTGTTCCGTCCCTCTCGAATTTCAGACTATCGTGATCGGTGATTGTTTTGTTTCTGCTATTAACGAAAAAATTTATTTTTCGATTGTCACTGTTTATAACAACAGACGAATTGGCTACGAAATCGACTTTGTGGTTCTTCATTTTTTGTATTTTTTGGGTCTTATCTACATCATTCTCCGAAAATATAATTAAGTAGCTGTTGTCAACGTATTGCAGTGCTTCGTGTTTCTCTGGTTTATATTTCAGTACGAAAGGTTCTCGCTCGTCACACGTCGCAATGTAAATACTATCGAAAACGAAATTTCCAGTTTTTAACGTTTCGTTTTTGACACATTTATCCGATATTCCCGGATGGGTCGTTTTCAATTTTTTGTAAACGATATTTCCGTTTTCCGATTTACACATGGCTTCGTCGTTCACGTAAAAATAATTATAATGATCCGGTGCCGTCGTTAAAAATCCGTAATTGGTACAATTTTTATCGCTACACGCATTATAAATCGGGAGATACACTTGATCCTCGGAACAATTTTTAATTTCTTCTTTAACAAAATTCAACTTCAAACTAAAGACGGGAAAAGTTAATCCGAAGAACGAAAAAGCATATCCGTTTTCAATGTATTTTTCGCATTTGTCCGATACGGGATTATAAAATTCGGATACGCCACATTCTATTTTTGACGATTGATAATAATAATCTTTCATTTTGTAAGTACCTATTCTTTCGTTAGACGGTGTCGACCATCGAAAATTTTCATCTATTGTCCATCCGGGTTTAATAGTAGTAACTGCATTTTTCTCTTTACATTGTATTCCCACGGTTTTATTATAAAAAGTTGCAAACTTTGACGACGGAAAAGTGGTTATCCACAAATCGTTAGGAATTACCACATCGGTATCGACGGGTAATACATTCGTACAAAAATTAGGTTCCACACAATCCGTACCATCGAATACGTTGGATGAAATTTGTAATAATAACTTGTTATCGTTATGATATTTTCTACTCCCACATAGAACTTTCTTTTTTAAAAATCCATTTTTGCATATAATGTAACCGTCGAAGTATTCGAATATTTCATTTCGTTTCGAAGAAAAACCAAGTTTTTGCCTTTCGTAATTACTTTGATTAGCACAAACGGCATCGGAACATTGAAAGTCTACTATTTTTGACGTTTCTAAACAGGGAACGATTTGTTCTTGTTCGTTTTTACAAACGATATAAAAGAAATCTTCGATTGCTAAAACGGTATTATCGGGTTTTCCAAAACAAGTATTACGTTTACAACCAAATTCACTAGTGAATACGTCGTATGGATTATCGCAATTGGTAAGCGTGCTTACTCCGTTTTCACAAACGAAATATTCAAAATGTTTTAAATGGGTTTTCGGCGGTCTGTAACCATAACCATCGGGTTTTTCGTAACAAGGATCGATAGGAATGCATGTATAGTTTCTGAATATGTTTCCCTCCGGACACTTTAATATCTGTTTGATTCGATTATTTTCGCACCTAAAATAAAATACATTGTTTATTACACTTTTCTTGTGCAAGTTCCATCGTTGATGTAAAATTTCATCCACGTTTGCCGTAACTGCATTTCCATTACCTACGTCTTGACAAGCCGACTTTTCGATTATTTTGTCTTTGTCCCATTTGAAGTAAGGTGGTAAATTTATTTTTGCCGACGAATGCGACGTAGTAATGGAAATCTTATCCTCGTCGTCGTCGTCAGTTATATCAAAAGAAAAATCACTATTTATTTCTTTGATTTTTTCGACATCGCTAAAATCCGATTGCACGAAGAAAAAATAAACAATCAGAAGTAAAGTTAAAAGAATATATAAATAAATCATCGTCGACCTTTATTATTTTAAAAATAAAGTGATGACGGATGTAATTCTTTCGAATCCCCAAATCTCATCTGACGAAGAAATACCG
Organism: Mastigoproctus giganteus; assembly: GCF_048544385.1. Lineage (NCBI taxonomy): Eukaryota > Metazoa > Arthropoda > Arachnida > Uropygi > Thelyphonidae > Mastigoproctus > Mastigoproctus giganteus. The sequence goes on from NW_028328348.1 coordinate 6,683, forward strand.
GAATTTATTAACGTACCTCGGGGAACTCCGATCCCTAATATCTTTACCGAAGCAGACCTAACGGCAATAAATGAAATTATTGAGCCCCTTTTGGTGGGCGACAGATCGCCTATATCGGTGTTGCCATTTCAGGCACTTTCACCGGGTGGGAGGAGGTCGCCTTCACCGGGTGGGAGAAGGTCGCCTTCACCACGTGCAGGGTCGCCTTCGCCAGGGAGAAGGTCGCCTTCACCACGTGCAGGGTCGCCTTCGCCAGGGAGAAGGCTGCCTTCACCACGTGCAGGGTCGCCTTCACCAGGTGGGAGAAGGCTGCCTTCACCACGTGCAGGGTCGCCTTCACCAGGTGGGAGAAGGCTGCCTTCACCACGTGCAGGGTCGCCTTCACCAGGTGGGAGAAGGCTGCCTTCACCACGTGCAGGGTCGCCTTCACCAGGTGGGAGAAGGCTGCCTTCACCACGTGCAGGGTCGCCTTCACCAGGTGGGAGAAGGCTGCCTTCACCACGTGCAGGGTCGCCTTCACCACGCGCAGGGTCGCCTTCACCAGGTGGGATGAGGCCGCCTTCACCACGCGCAGGGTCGCCTTCACCAGGTGGGATGAGGCCGCCTTCACCACGTGCAGGGTTGCCGCCACCACGTGCACCTTCGCCAAAACCACTTATATTAGATAAACCAAGCACATCAAAACGACGTCGTACTAGACAAAAAAAAGTCTATGAGAAAAGAACCGGCCTTCGATCACAAACAAAAGGAACAAAGCTATCACCACCACCTCGATCACCACGTCGATCACCACATCAATCACCGCCTCGATCACCGCCTCGATCACGATCTCGATCAGGATCTCGATCACGATCTCGATCATCATCACATGTAGTACGAAATTCGAGACGGCGTTCGAAACGTTTATCTCCATCTCCATCACGTTCAAGATCTGCGTCACCATCATCTCGATCACGATCTCGGTCACGATCACCTAGTAGATATAAACGAATATTCGGTTACTTGTATCCGCGCGTTTCTCAAAACGTATTGAATGATTTAACCAAGAAAAACAAGACTTATTATAATAGAATGCGTTCGTTTATCGACAATAAAAATTACAAAATTAGAAATAAAAGAATGAAACCGCGTATCGGAAGATTTGACAAAAATCGAGATTTTTTATTGCCAAACGAAGCCAGGTTAGAATCCACTACTTACTACAGAAGTAAAAAACCGTTTCAGTCCCCTCGTGTTCCAAATAAGACCTGTCGAGTCGTAAGAAATATTTGTAAAAAACAACCAAAACGATACGACGAATTCGATTATTCCGATCACCCGCTGCGTGTTTGGGTACAAACCAAAACTATAGATTCGCCCGAAAATTTGAACCTCGAGAAACTTCCAAAATATTTACAAAGTGTATACGGTAGCGATTACAGATTAAGGAGAAAATAGAAAAATTTAATATTGCATTTTTTCAATTTGTAGCAAAAGATCGATGGGAATTCCATCTGAAGTATCCGATTTTACGGGCAACCATCGACCAAAACGATCTCTAGAAGGAGAACAAATTCTCTGTATGGCTTGACACGGCTTGTGGGGGATCTTATCCTTAATATTTAAAGATTTAGAATATATTCGTAATCTGGCTAAATTACTCGGAGGTAATTCGTCCGGAAAATTCATATTATAATATTGATACAAATCGATCTTTTTAGTTTTCGATTTATTTGGTCTTTTCTCTAAAATAGTATAGCCCAGATTATCGACAATTATTCTTCCGATTTCGTCGTCTTGCTCGTCGGGACAAGTTTCGTTACAACTGTGATTATCCATATATAAATTTGGATATTTTAAACCGTATATTAATGTTACGTAATGTTCAAAATTTGTTTTTTTAATTTTAAAATATTTTTTGATTTCGGAAATTATATATTTAGTAATCCTGTCTATTTGACGTTGACTAATCGTCTTTATATTTATAATCGGTAATTTCTCAAACATTTCCTTATTTATACGACGATATATATATATAAAGAAAGCCGAAATCAACAAAAAACGATCAGTCATGGAATTCGTAGCAATCGTGCATACTCAAGGAGTGGTCCTGCGAGGATACAATGGCAATTTATTTTTCCCATTGGAAGTTGGATACGTCGACATTGAAGGCGTCGTAAAAAAGTTTCTAATTCGATGTCCTTGGACTATACACGAAGCGAGTAAAATCTTCGATCGAAAAACTTTATTTAATTCGATAGATACCGATATGGTTACACATAATTATAAAAACTTATACGAATTGAGTCAAGTTAAATATTTTTTAATAAGCAAGTATAAATATTTTTTGAAAAAAAATAATAAAGCGGTTGTATTTGCCGTAAAAGGCTACAGTTATCAACCGTATTTGTTAAAGTTAACAAACATTCCGTATTTAAATTTGGAAGAATTTGGCTGTCCTCCGATAAGAGTATTAAAAGAGAAAATCGGTTTTGATTATTTTTGTCCAAATCACCATAAATATTCGGAACCAAATAACTGTGCTTTGTATAAAGTCTTACTGTTTAAAAAATGGTATTGTCAAACGATTCGACGTTATCGTCGATAAAATTGAACAGATTTCATTTTTCTGTCGGATTAATTGTAACCACCGACGAAGACAAAGTGATATTAATTCAGAAACAAGTACCCTACGGTTACGAAAATTTTTTACGAAAAAAAAAAATATTGCCTACAGAAAAAAACATTAAAGATTATCTTCCCAAATATATAGAGAAAATAGACACGTCGTGGAAATTTAAAGAAATGAAACAATGGTTAAACAATACGATTTTCGAAGACAAGTACGATTTACCACACGGCCAACTAACAAAAAATAAAAAACACAATAATCTGTTTTTAGAAGCGTATCGAGAGTTTCAAGAAGAAACCAATCTTTCGTTCGTTTTGACTAAAGACATCCTCGACAATAAACGATTCGTAACTACAATATTTAAAGGATTAGACGGATACACTTATCGACAAGTATTCTTTTACGTTAAAAATGTTAAGGTATTTCCAACGACAATAACAAATAAAGAATTTTATAAAACACTGATAATTCCGAAAATAGATGCTTTTCTTTTACTTAAAAATTTGCAAAAATTAAAAAAAGACAATAAACATATAATTCTGTTAAACGTTATTTATAACGACGTTTTAACAAATGAATTTGGTATCGATAACATCTTCGTAAGTTGATCCGGGATAATATTTGTGATTAGGTCCAATCGATTTACCCTTTTTAGGAATTTTACTTATTTTGTGACTAAAATAAGCGTTTTGAACGTTATGCGTTGCTAATAGGCACAAACACATGCCGTGTGGAATGGAATCGGTTGCCACGATACCTAATACGTCGTCGTGATAACAATTAAAATTTAATGTGTGTGGTAAATAATTACTCTTGGATTTTAGTACACTGGAACTCGAATCATCTACTCTTTTCACTATTTGTTTGTAACTTTGATAATGCGTGTGATCTGGCAAAGAACAATAAGTTATAAAAATTTCCATTGGAGATAAATTTTTAACGCTAACGCTCATTTTTTGCTCTTTTTTCTCACTTTCTGACGTTTCCAATTTCATATTACTAGTGAAATATTCTTTCAATGGCATGTGTAAAATGAAATTTTTCAATTTGGTTAAACGGTTTAAAATTTCTTGTCTCATCGATCTATTCACCGCATTTGCTTCGTGCGATAATTCCACTTCCGTGTCTTCGATGCAAAACAAATTTCTTAACATTTCCATTTCGTAAATTTTCCCGTCTTTGTGTCTACTGTCTATGTGTTTATAATTCAGATAAGTTTCCATTTCTGGATTCAGAGTATACCGTGTCATATCTTTGCCCGGAATTTCTTTGTGAAACAGAAAATAATCTAATGCAGCTTTTCTTGGAAAAATTATAGTATTTTCTTGAAAAAGAACATTGGGAATCACCTGTAAAAAAGGACCTATGATCTGCTCGTTACTCGGTTCTTGAAATTGAAAATATTTAGCGCCCAATCCAAATATGTTTTCCAAATGTAGAGCGCATATTATTGATTTGAAAGGTCTGTATTCGTTTGTTACCGGTGAACAACGGGAACATTTTGAAAATATACAATTCATATTTTGCCTTACTTTATTTTCTTTAAAATAATTTATTTAAACCCGAATTATACACATACATTATTAACGAAGATTTTTTCTCGGCTACCCACCATATAATCACGAGAATAGCAATTACGATAAATAAAAATATAATAAATTTAAAAGTTTTCGACATGACTATCAAAGTTAAAACGACGGCAGAAATTAATACTCCGTTCAAAAAAACCGTCGTCCTAAAAAAAGGAATAATCTCGTCTGCGTTTACCTTCATCTTTATTTATTTATTATGCTTAAAAAGTGGAATCGATTGAAGATTCTTTTTTACATCGTCCGTATGAATTTTTATGTATTTCAGAGTGTTTCTAATGTCTTTGTGACCCAAAAGAGCCGCCGTAAGATTTATATCTTGCTTGTTCGTAAATATTTCCAAACCGTATGCCCGTCGCAACGAATGAAACGAATATAAATCCTTGAACGGAATATCTTTGAAGAGACCGCATTGAATAGATTTGAAATTATATAAATACGAGTGATAAGTTTTAGTAAATAAACTGTTTTCTTTCGAAGATTGACAGAGGGAATACAAAAATTCAAAAAACTTTTTATGTTCGTCTTTGATGTGCAAATCGCGAACTGCGTTTCCCTTCCCGATGATTTGTGTACTTCCGTTCACTGCCAATTCGCGAAATTGTTCTTTCTTTAAACTCACGGTTTCGCTATATCTCAAACCTGTGTACAGTATTAATAACACCATCAGACAAGTGTCGTTGTGATAATTTTCCTTACAAAATCTTATTAAAATATTCAGATTATCTCTCGACATGACTAAATTTCTTTTTTTCGTTTGAGAAGATTTTACCGAAAATTTCGGTAAAACGAGATTTAAATGTTTAGCAATAAATTTTGTCGAATGTTTCACGTAAATTGGAGCTCTGTTATTATCGATTAAATACGATCTATAAGTTAAAAGATTTTCTCGGCATTCCGGAGTGACATTTTCATTTTTACACCAATTCGTATACGCTTTCAGATAATCGTTGTACGTTTTTTTGCTCTTTTCTCCCAAAGAATTCCAATTGGTCATTTATCTTTCTTTACTTATTCAGTCTTTGCGTATTTAAATTCTTTTTCGTCATCACTTTTTGACGTCATTCGTTTACTTGCTCTTTGTTTTTTTATTCTGTTTACGATTTCGTTGGTTTTAACGTTTACGATTTTTTCTATGTCGACGTGTTGTATGTAAGTTGCTTTTAGATCTTTTTTGAATTTATCGTCGAGACAATCCTGAATTTCGCTATAACTTAACGATTTCAAATGTAACCAGTCTTTAATTTCGTTGCATATCGTTTCTAAATATATCCTATTTTCTGTATTGGTAATGTATTCGCAATATAATTCTATCATTATCAATTTAATAATCTGTACGATGACTTTAGGTGGTATGATGAAAGGAAAGACGTCGTAGAGTGCTCTTACTGCAATAACGTGTCGCTGCTGTTGATCGTTCGGGTTTACTACGTTTCCAATTATTAAGTTATTAATGTAATTTTTATAATCGTTCGTCTCTACGCCTTTAAAACCGTCCATAGCCAAAACTTGCCATATTTTTCGATTACTCATTTCTTTTTCCTTGTTTTCGTTTGGAACCGTATTATATTTAACCAAACAACCAATAAATTTTAAAAGATCGCTCTTTTTGAATATGTCGTCAAATTCAAATTTTTGATTGAAACTCTTTTCCTCGTTGGTCAACTGTCGATTTTCGGAAATGTTATTATATTCTTCGGTAAGAATTTTTCTAATAGATGCCGGAATAAACACTTGATTTCCCATCAAGCAATCGCCCATATCGATTTCGTAATATTGGGCAACGTTTCTAAGTACTTTTAATCCCACACAACCTATCGCTAACTCTTTCGAAGACCGTTTCATCTCAAAATTGAATATTTTTTCCAAATGAGGGTCGTAAAAATCACGAGTTTCTTTGTCCAACATGACTGTTACAAGATTTAATTTTTCTCTTTATTTCAACCAAAATAAAGCTTCTTATATAATGAATTTTTTGACCGAAATCGAAATCGAAAATTCTTTGAAATACGTTGATTATTTTATTAAAAAGTACCGATTGGAATATTACAGAATAAAATTTCCACACATTTTTAATTACGTAAGTTTAGTAGAACGACTTGCTGCAGATAACGATTTCTACTGTCCTCCAAAATTAAATTGTAAAGTTGTAAAAAAACTAGTATTTACCGAGAAAGGATGTACTTACATTAGTTGTTTCCCTTTTATACAAGACAATAAAATTTGTTCCGAAACCGATAATATTCGTTACATACAAAGCGGAAATTCTCTGGTACTCGCCTGTCAACCGATGTGTCACAATCTGGTCCCGAACGAATTATCGCCGTTCGATACTATCTATCATAACGGTCGATGTTTACTGGATAACACGTTACTAAAAAATTATGCAATCGACCCTAAATCTCGAGTCAGCATGTATACGAATGGAATTTCAAATCTGATGACCGGATTCGATTACGAAAATTTCGAAATGAAAATTAATAAATGGTACTGCGATTATTTCAATCTATCTTTCGTAGATAACGATTGTAGTTCGGTCGATCCAGTTTTAGAATTTTTTTTCGGCACCAACATATCTCGACGAATGCAACGACCGATCGGTAATGCGGGTCCTTTACCGCCAATACCAGAATTACCAACCACTTTCTCAATACAACGACGACAAAAACGAACGGCGATTGCGGAGTATGTAGATGACGACGACGAAGACGACGACGACAAAGAAAAATATATAACTAACGATATGTGGGGAGATATTGCTTTGGGTATATTTATCGATTCCGGTCTGGATTATACTATTCCAAAATTAAAAACGTTGTACGCAACAAAATTACATAATCTTTTAAGCAAAAAAGCTTTAAAATCTATTAGACATTTACCGATCTATACTCAAAAAAAACTAATTATATTATTATCCGTAAAATCGATTGGAAATATTGTAAAATATTCATTTACGGCATTAAACGTAATAAATACGTTATACGGTATGATAAGCATTGCCGGTATGATGTGGGATTGGATGGATCCCTACGGATACAATAATCAATTAAAATTAGCAGATATAATCAAAATAAATGAATATTTTCATTACGAATATCGAACGAAATATAATTTGTACGACAAAAAATATTTAGAAGTAACTCCGGAATTAGTGTGGAATTACATAGAACAATTCGAACCACTTCCAGACACAGAATTACAAATGAAAATTCTAAAAGAACTAGAAAATTATATAAATGCCATAGACGTGAACGTCTTTGGACAAAGAAAACCAACTCCTTCTTCTTTTTCTCCTCCTGCTCCTCCTTCTACTCGAGTTCCCGACGTTGTTACAGCGATATATTTTGTAATTTCATTTTTAATAGGATTAATAATCATCAGATATTTTAAAAAATACGGTCTAGTCGTATTTATCGCCCTTATATATATCTTGACGACGACACTCTTCACGAATAGCAAGCAGCAGCAAAAATGGAACGAACACCTATGAAGAAGATTGTTTATGCTCTTAAACCTTTTGATGAAAAAGTGATGTACGAAAAAAGAATTTTGCATATGGAAAATAATAATGACGATTTTATCGAAGGTAAAATAGAAATATACACCGAAAACAAAAACGTCGTTCCGAACAAAGTTTATTATACGATTGGTGAAATATATATTTCGGAATGGACCGTATTATCCAATAAACAAAAGATGAAAAGAGTTGTATTTTTAAGTGAAAAATACAAAAAGCATTTTCTCGAACTATATAAGGAGGGAGACGAATCGAAATTGATAACAAGTATCGTCAGATATGTATTGTGTCACCGTATCATCAAGCTGGTCGAAGAATTTTCAGAATTAAAGAAAATAGCTAGTGCAAATAAGTATCAAAATCAGCCTTATCCATCTTCTTACGTGAGTATTGTCGAAGATATAAACTCCACATTCAACGGCTTAATTCATAGTGATTTTAAAAGGTCTACCGATCGGATCCAAGACGAAACTGAAAATTTCCATAATTTAATGAACGGTGGTGTGACATTGACATTTTAATTTAAGAATGGAAGGAGAAGATATTCTAATCATCGATAACGAAGAAGACTGGTCACTAGATATGGAAGAAGACAAAGAAGAACAAAAAGAAATGATGGAGTATACAGAAGAAGAAGAATGTGAAGACACAGAAGAAGAATGTAAAGAAGTGGCGGAATATACAGAAGTAGAAAAGACAGCAGTGATTAGATATCAGAAAAAATATATTATCAATGCCGTTAAATATTTTGTTCCTTCCGTATATAATATAAAAGCGCTTAATAATATTTATTTAATCGACAATCACGTCAAAGGTAAATTCGAATTGTTTTCAGATATAATTTATTCACCTAATAACGTTTATTATTTTCTTCATAAAAACTACATAACGGAATATTCTAAATTCTACAATGGTAAAATGCGTAGAATTGTGCGTTACGGAGAGAAATATAATCAATATTTCATTCATTTATTTAAATCAGACAGATTTCAATTTATTCTTTCTATCATTCGATACGTTATCTCTCAGAGATTAATGAAAATTATAAATGAATTAAATTTATTGTTCGAAGTTTTAAATTATTTTGATGATTTAGTTTATCCTACTACTTACGTCAGTATAACCGAAGACTGTAATTCTACCTATTTTGGACATATACATTCTGAATATCATTATTTTCCAGATGAAAATAATGAACAATCTGATATTTTTGATGAATTGATGAATTATTCCTCCTCTCAGTGATTATATTCCGATGACTTGTGTTTTTAGAACATTTTCTTTGTACATTTCCAAATCTTTTGATTAATCAGATTAATGCCCTATTAATTGTAACCAACAATACAATATAATTGATTATTTTTAAATAATTAAAGTAACCAGATGAACATAATGTGAGTAATGAATATATTAAGCACATTTTTTGAATTTTCTCTTTATTGTCATTTAGATGTGTACGAATATATGATGTACAAAGACTTTATTTTACGAATTTCAATATTAATAATAAACTTGAATTGTTTTTGGATCATTCGTGCAAGGCTTAAACGAAAAATACATCAATTTTTTTATTAATAAAATTAAGCGATACAATCTATAAAAATATCCAATCCACATAAAACAGATAAAAATCCACATAAAACAAATAAAAATCCACATAAAATCTATAAAAACCAAAAAAAATCCACACGCAATCTATAAAAAAACGAAAAAATCCACACACAAATGTTCGTTTTCTAAAAATCCACACAAATGTCCGTTTCACAAATTATCTATCCATATTTACAATGTTGATTGATGATATATCATCAGAGATCCTTTTGCCTTCTTCATTACAGAATTTTCCAGATCTGAAAAATAATTGAGAAATCAAATTAAATTTAAAAAAAAAAATCTTTATCGACATACATATTTTAAACGAAAAGAACTTTATAAAACACAATGCATGCACTTACATTTTATAAACAGGACTGCTATTACTGTGTACTGCTCTTATCTTTTTGGCTTATTTGACTTGTGTGTGGTTGCAAGTCAGTGTGGTGGTAGCAAGTGAGGGGAGAGAAAATATACAAAAAGAAAGAAAAAAACAATAACAAAAAAAACGTGGATGGTTCATGGACCATAATATAGCGTTGAAGAATTCCGAGAAGGATAATTTGATGATGCAGGGGAATTATAAGGAGCATTCGGAAAATTAGACAGAGGGGGATTTACAGTAAACAAAGGTGTAGTAGGAACAGCAGAAATCGTTGGAGGGGGAAAATTAAATTGGGAGGAAGGCGAAAAAAAAGAAGAAGAATAAGAGGATGGAGGGAAATTAGATGCGGAATTGCCAAAATTAGACGGGAAACAAGAAGAAAAATTAGAAATAGGAAAATTAGATGGGAGGGAAGTCGAAGTGAAAGGCAGAAAATTAGATAGCAAAGGTGTAGAAGGGAGTGGTTGCGAAGTAAAATTAAGCGTAGAAGGGAGTGGTTGCGAAGTAAAATTAGGCGTAGAAGGGAGTGATTGCGAAGTAAAATTGGGCGTAGAAGGGAGTGGTTGCGAAGTAAAATTAAGTTGAGAAATCGGGGAAGGAGTACTGTGCAGAGAAATCAGAGAAATCGTAGGAGGAGGAAAAGTAGGAAAAGTAGACGAGGGAAGAGGCGAAGAAGGAGAAGAGAGAGGAAACTCATTATCCTCCTCCTGAAAGGAAACAACATTTTGGTCTCCCGTAATTTCTAATTCTAAACTCTCCACGGTACTCTCTATAACGACCTTATTCTTATTTCCTTTTATTATTATTCTCATTTCATTTCCCATTACGTTAACTATATTTTCTCTCCCCAGACTTCTACAAATATTTCTTTTCCCCGAAATTTTGTTCATACTGGAAAAAAAAATAAATAATGAATCAATTTAAAATCAATTTACAATTATTACAATTAAAATAATAACGCAATACCTCCTAGTAGTAATACGTACCTTCTAGTAGTCCTAAATGCTCTTCTCTGCTCTTCTCGCATACACTTTCGAAACCGAGGAAGACTCATCTAACGAACTCTAACGAACGGACGTAAAACCGTGACACACCGTGACACCTCGCACTAACACTATAAAAACAGCACAGAGCACAGCACAGCAAACAACACCTACTAGTTACTAAGCCAACCAACAAATGTTTCGACGCCGACGACGGACGCTGTCATCGGCTGCACTCTCGAAACCAAGAACCCAAACGACAAGCCAACCAACAAACGCTGCTCCGTTGCCGTGACACTTGACGCCGCCGTGACACTTGACGCCTAATCGGCGATAAACCAAGGAGGATGGCAATCAAAGATAATGATAACCACTATAAACACAGCAAACAACACCTAACTAAGCCAACCAACGAATGTTTCGACGCCGACGACGGACGCTGTCATCGGCTGCATTCTCGAAACCAAGAACCCGAACGACAAGCCAACCAACAAACGCTGCGCCGTTGCCGCTTAATCGGCGATGGTTACACTCTCGAAACCAAGGAGGAGGATGGCAATCAAAGATAATAATAATAATTTTTTTTTTTTTAGATTATCGCGACAAAAAAAAAGAACATTTCGAAGAATGAGAAGCAATCTGCTGCTGAAATTCTGCTGACCTAACCTACGTGTGACCTGGAGGGTTGTGTCCAACAAAGCTCGGCTTGCAAGCTTGCGGTAGTGATTAGCATCAGGTTTCTTACTATTATTAATTTAAAAAAAATTTAAATTACATAAAAATGCTATACACCTTTTCAAACGAACTTGCAAATGAACTTGTTATTCTTATAAAATATTTCTCTTGTATAATAGAAAAGGGACCCATTCCAATTACAAAGTTTACAATGAAGCAAACAATGGACGATGACAGTTCTGTTAATGTGATATATGAAAAATCGCATATTCAAGTTAGAATACATACTGACAGCTTAAATGATGTATTTGTGTGCAATAAAATGATTGTTATCATAAATGATAGTTTGAAAGATTTATTTGATGTATTACTTAATGATTTTGAAAATTTCGAAATTTTTGGACTTACGGTTACTTGTTTTTTTTCTTACGTATTAACGAAAAAACATCACATAATAGAAATACACTTACCATCCATTACAACATTCGAGCAGTTGATCGAATATTGCAAAATTAAAAAAATGTATTTTTTTTACGTGATAATAGACGAAATAACCCAAAGTATTATTTTCGAAACATATAACGAATCGTTTTTGATTTTTTCGGCAAACGAAATATATCATTCTACGTATCTTCGTAATTTTATTAGTTTAAAATTCAAAAAAACGACTATTAATCAATATTCTTGTAAAATTTGTTACCACCGTAATTCGGATTCGTATTTAAATCTTGAGAGATTAAGATACTATTTAAATAATAGATTAGAAAATCCATCATTCGAATATTCGTATTGGCATCCCGTTTCAATTGATCATTTTTATTACATTTTTGACCCTGATGATTATTTTGAAAAATGTCGTAAATATTACGTTAACAATATGAACGAACGGATATATACGTTATCAAAATCACTTACTTCGAAAGGAATAGCCTTTCTACCGTTATGCGTATCAAAAAAGTACAATCCTAAAATTACTGCCAAAAAACGATGGAAAATTATAAAATCGATCGCGTTGTTTATAATATTTTATCGAGAATTTCTAAAAGAGTATTATCAACCAAATGGTAAAGGTTATTATAAGACGCAAAGTCATTTTTACAAATTAGTTAATGATGATTGCCTCGAATGCCCTAGGTCTGCATAATACACAAGTATAAGATCTTCGCTTGCAATATTAGAAGAGAAGAGAAGGTAAACTGGTTAACACACGTTTTTATTGACACAGGAAAAAATGACAGTCTCGTTGATGGTGTAAATCAAATCGAACAGTATAAGACACATATTCACACAATTTAATTTTCATTAATGCGACATTACAAAAAAAATCTCAGAAAATTTTCCATCTGGCAGATGCATCATTATAAATATAAACGTTTAAAGATTGTTCACAGAAATTTTTTATTAGTTTCGAATAAACAATTATTATTGTACTGGTTGTGTAGTTATTATCTTCAATTCAATAAAAATGTCGCAATTAAAATTATTAAACTGTCTCAAATTCATCTGAAAAATTCATTTTACAAAATTTACGTTAATTTATTGATTAACCATTAAAAATAGCTCAAAGTAAAATATAAAAAATGAGATTTTCATAGGTAAACAACAAAAGATGCACGACGTCGAAACAGGGTCTTCTTCTTTTTCTTCTCCTTCTACTTCTACTTCAACTGCTACTTCTTCTTCTTCTTCTTCTTCTTCTCTTTCTTCTTCTTCTCTTTCTTCTTCTTCTCTTTCTTCTTCTTCTCCTTCTTCTCCTTCTTCTCCTTCTCCTCCTTCTTCTTCTTCTTCTTCTCCTTCTCCTTCTCCTTCTCCTTCTCCTTCTTCTTCTTCTTCTCCTTCTCCTTCTCCTTCTTTCTTCTTCTCCTTCTCTTTCTTCTTCTTCTTCTTCTCCTTCTTTCTTCTTCTCCTTCTCCTTCTTCTTCTTCTCCTTCTTCTTCTTCTCCTCCTAACCTTGGCACAAATTCGATTACTTACAATAATGAACAACTTGGCAGAAATTATAAAAAGGGTTCATTTTCTAATTTTATTATAGACGAACAATATAAGACAATAGAAAAAAAAGATTTATGATCAATTACTTAATCATTATCAACATTATAAGAAATTAGCTTTTGAAATAAGAACTTTACTACCATATAAGTATATTAGTACCTTACAATTAGAAAACAGATTTAAAGATTTAGTCGAACCTTGGTTATTAATTAGTGAGGTTCAGGTGAATGAGAAATATATTTTTCATTGGCATATGATTTGGTTTACTGACAAGAAATGTGATTATGAATACTAGAAACTAAAACTAAAGGCTTACAGTTAAGTTTTGCTCTTCGACGAATACACAGTTTTGGAAATTTATTAAGATGTTTTAAAAGATCCTTTTGAAGTTATTAATTACGGTTGTAAAGATTTACAAGATTTATTTGTTTATATTATGTATTAAAGGTTAGATGATGGCATTCCTGTTAATGACTTTAAAAAATTATTTATAAAGATTATATTGAAGATAATAAAAATTTTACAAAATGATTTTGATCTCTGTTCATATTTTTTTCGACAAAAAAATTTAACATACGATGAAATTTTCGAACGTTATAATTGCGTGGGAAATTAATAGACCAAGTGTTTATATATTCATAATTATATTTTAAAAAATCTATTGCTTTCAAAAATAAAAAAAGAAATTCTTCGTCGCATTCGGCTGTGGTAAAATCAAACACTACATCAGTTGAATTATCTAAACATTGCAATAAAATTATTGTTTTTACGTCTATCATATTTTCGCAATTCGATTTTATAAATGGTCTGCAAGTATCATAAATTTTTTTTGGAATTTTAGTGTTTATGTGAAAAAAAGTTAAAATAGGTAATTCGGACGTATTTTCAAAAACTAAATGACTAGTAAAAACAAATAAAATGTTATCGTGCTTAGGTAAATTGAAATGAAATTTTGGTTCTACAATGATATTTATCTTATCGTTTCTTATTGAATATCCAAAACAGATATTTTCATCGTCAAATCCATTTATTCCTATAACATTAAATTTTAAATTTTTAAATTTTAATAATGTCCATAATAAATGTTGCACAATATTTTGTGGATAACGACCGAGGTCTCCATAAATGATATAAGATCGTTTTTGAATAAATAAAAAATTAAACAAACTATACATTGACATTTTCATTTGTCATATTGTGGTTACTTTATTCAATTAATTATCGTGAAAAGTTCTCGAATAATATCGTAAATATATGCAAAGAAATCCTCTCAAAATAAAAATCGTACAAGGAACAAATATTTATAAATTTGATTGTTCTAATAAATTTGTGTTTCATTCATTTCATATTCATATTCGTCGAATTCGTCGTCGGTCACTTCAATTTTTTCAAATTCCTCTTTACCAGATTCTTTTATTTCCTTATCTGTTTTGGATGATTCTTTATTAAATATTGTTTCGTCTTGTTCTTGAGACATATTCCTTTCCGTATTTATTTTAAAGCCTTCTTCATTTGTTTCTCCCTCAGAATTATTCATGGATTCTTTATTAAAGATTGTTTCTTTCTCAGAATTGCTCATGATGACGATATACTTTATTTTAAATTTGCAGTTACTTTTATATACTTTTCCAAAGATTAAATTGAAAGAATATTATTTCGAATTATTATTTGAAAAAATAAATGTCAGTTTTATTGTTATTGTTAATTCTAATTTCATATTTTTTATAATGCATCGATGGAAATTTAAAACAAAATAAAAAAACTTTACCAATACGCGAAGGACCACAAATCCACACACTGAACGCCACATTCAACACCGGAGTACCACACGTATGCATCGAATGAATAGCAGAACTGTAATGCAGATACTTGGCCGGCCAATTTTCCTCGATATGCTCCACATCACTATTCTCTGCGGGGACCATAATCGCGTAAAAATCGCATTTTCGCCCCGAAACGGATGACAAAACTCCAAACTTGTTGACGTTCCCATCCTTCTTACAATAATCAGACACTTCAAGTGGACGGAAGGTCTACTATTAAAAGGTTAAAACTTACATATAAGATTTATATAATGTGTGAATCATGAGCTCTAGAGAATACAACAATATTATTTTTTTCGATTTTCAATCAACGAATTCGAAAGGAAAAAAGCATTACAATAGACAAAAACAAGTTAAAAAGAGACAAACAGTGCTCCATTATGTAAATTGTGATAATGAAAAAAAAAACAAAAATCTAGTCGAGTGGCGCTAGTAGTAGTAATACCTGGGTATTTAATGTCAGTCTGAATTATGTAGCGGTTCCGAATATGGAATTGGAAATTAATGATTTGATTACGAAAAACCCCAAGTGGGAATACGTACACGAAATGTTCAACTTAATCGATGCAGCTAATAAAATTGAAGGTATGATTTTTATTTAACAAGTTTTATAATGTGTTTGTGTAATTTTCCTATCGATTGAATAGTAAGTACAATCGGTTTCATGTCGAACATTAATGAGAATAAAGAATGTATCTATTGCAAAAACAAATTGTACCTTTAAATTTTAATTTTTTTTCATTACTACGAGTACGAAACAAATTACATTAAATATTCGGATTTCAATTCTTATTATAAAAAAAACTTTTCGAGATAAGCCTGTTTTTTTTTTAGCCGATGGAAATTTCGAACTGCTATCTACCATTTTGAACAATGAATATTTTAATTTTTGTGTTGAAGAAGGTCAAAAAGTACTGAGATATACATCGATCCTTTGTGGTGAATTAAAGGCATTGTTTGAAGAAGAAAAAATTGGTAAGATTAAATTTTTTTTTCACTTTTTATGAGGAATTAAGAATTAGAATGAGTTTTAAATTATTCTTTTTCTAAAGAATTTAGGTTCGTGGGAAACTCTATTAGAGTGACTATGGATATTTATAGTTTAGAAGAATGGAAAGAATTACCACACGAAAAGAAAATTAACTTGGTTCATCAACTTAATTTATTATTACCTTTTTCGCGAGAATACCAAGAAGAGTATACCGATTCAGATTCTGATTCTGATTTTTATTTTATTCATGGGTCGAGAAAATCGTCATTGTCATCAGAAGACGGGGACGATCAACAGCAAGAGCAACATCAAGATATGTATGAAGACGATCAGCAACAAAGTACATATGAAGACAATCAACAACATGATTCAGATTCTGATTCTGATTTTTATTTTATTGATGGCTCGAGAAATTCGTCATTGCCATCAGAAAACGGGTACGATCAACAGCAAGAACAACAACAAGATACGTATGACGACGACTGGCAACAAGATATGTATGACGGGGACACGCTTCTTGATGCAAACGTGCATCCTCGAGTGACCTGCAGTTGGCTTTACCATCAACAAGATATGTATGACGACGACCAGCAACGAGATATGTATGACGACGACCAGCAACGAGATATGTATGACGACGACCAGCAACGAGATATGTATGTCGACGACCAGCAACGAGATATGTATGACGACGACCAGCAACGAGATATGTATGTCGACGACCAGCAACAAGATATGTATGTCGACGACCAGCAACAAGATATGTATGTCGACGACCAGCAACAAGATATGTATGTCGACGACCAGCAACAAGATATGTATGACGACGACCAGCAACAAGATACGTATGACGACGATCAGCAACAAGATACGTATGACGACGATCAGCAACAAGATACGTATGACGACGATCAGCAACAAGATACGTATGACGACGACCAGCAACAAGATACGTATGACGACGACCAGCAACAAGATACGTATGACGACGACCAGCAACAAGATACGTATGACGACGACCAGCAACAAGAAGAATATGATAATTGTAGTACTACCTATTGTTGTGAAAGTTCTTTGCGTTCAATGAGACATTATAACCTGCATACAATTCCAAATCGATTAACGTAAACTGCTTGGAAAATCAACATTAAAATCTTTTTTTTTTTGGTAAAGAGAGATACCATTAGACTTGTCAAAATATTTATTCCCATGCTTATTGTTCGGGTCCTTACCAATAACTCAAATTCTGAGTGTATTCAGTAGCTACATTAATTTCAAAGTGCAAAGTGCAACTTATAATGAAAGAAAATAAAAGTGACAACGTGTATAATGATGTGTTATTTTTTTTCCATTTCAATATAACATATATTGGAGGGGGGCGATATTTTGCACATATATAAAAGGGCATTCTTGACGAACTTTTTTCTTACTATTTTTTATATTTTCTTATATTTTCAGAAAATATAAAAATATTTTTTATATTTTCTTTCTTACTAAAAATAAGATACTTTCTAACTGGTCTAAAACTGAATACCTGTCTAAGATTTCATGTCCAAAATCACTACATTTCTTTATCGTTATTTATTATTCATTATTATTATTATTATTAATAATAGTAGTAGTAACCAACAGTAATCCTAAAAATATATTTTAATGAGTCAAATTGGGTTGAAGATAATGTTGCGGATAACTAAAAGAAAAAAATCTATAAAGACAAAATCACATTGGGCCAAATCATGTTGGTTTATTTTATATTGGATTAACTTAATATTTACTTAAATTATTACAAGTTGAATAAAAGGGCTAGGCATTTCTGATGAACTTTTATTTTCATAATAATGATAAAAGACGATCCACTGGAAGTTCCACTATATGTTTCACTACATGTTCCACTGCATGTTCCAGCGGATGTGTTCCTGGATGTCCCATTGAATGGAAATCTAGTATATAGAGGATACTGTATTCGTATTAGATCCGAATTGATTTTTGAATGCAGAAGATTAATTTTTATTCTAAATAATAGTTTCGAAAACTTACTTTATATATTACTAAATGATTTTGAACGTTTTGAAATTTTGGGAATTACAACTAGTTGCCTTCTTTCGAAAATATTTACAAAAAAGAATATAATAGAAATACATTTACCATCCATTCCAAACTTTGAGAAGTTGATCGAATATTGTAAATCCAAAAAATTTCATCCATTTTACGTGATAATAGATGAAATTACAAAAAATGTTATTTTTGAAACTCATAACAAAACGTTATTAATTTTTTCTGCTAACGAAGAATACCATTCTATGTATCTTTATGATTTTGTAAATTTTCTTTTTTTAAAAGATTCTGTCGATGGATATGCTTGTTTGGTGGATTGCCTTAATTCACCTTATGTCGAAACATATATTCCAAGATTTAAACATCCATATTGGAATCGAGTTTATTGGGATGCATTTTATCATGAGAAATTAGACCCTAATGATCATTTTGAAATGTGTCGTCGATTTTACATTGAAAATTTGAATGAACAAATATATACCTTATCAGAATCATTTACTTCGAGAGGAATAGCCTTTCTACCGTTATGCCTATCAAAAAAATACAATTCAAAAATTACTGCCAAAAAAAGATGGAAAATTATCAAATCTATTGTGTTGTTGATAATGTTTTATCGAGACTTTTTAAAAAATTATTATCGACCCGGTAGTGAAGGTTATTATAAGGTAAAGAGCCATTTTTACAAATTAGTTAACAAGATCGCGATCAACAAAAAAAGACAAAAAATTAAGAGGTTAATCAATGATTTAGTACTTATCCTAATCTATACGTGAAAAAAAACAAATCACTTTTTGAAGAAATATAAGCGGAGAAATCGTATGATTATTTTGAAAATTACAACAATTTGTCACGTTATTTTTTTTTTCATGACATGAAATCTGTAATTTTCAAAATTATCATGTTGGTTAAATTAATATATCATATTAATATAAATCATATATAAGGTGGGTGATAATATTCCAATACGTACCGATTGTTCCTATGTTACCAGATGGACAATTGACATATAGAGGATCCTATATTCATATTAGATCCGATTTGATTTTTCAATGCAGAAGATTAATTTCTTTTCTAAATAATTGTTTCGAAAACTTATTTGATATGTTACTAAATGATTTTGATTGTTTTGAAATTTTGGGAATTACAACATATTGTATTCTTACGAACATATTTACAAAAAAGAATATAATAGAAATACACTTACTATCCATTCCAACCTTTGAGAAGTTAATTGAATATTGTAAATCCAAAAAATTTCGTCCGTGTTACGTGATAATAGATGAAATTACAAAAAGTGTTATTTTTGAAACTCATAACGAAACGTTACTGATTTTTTCCGCTAACACAGAATACCATTCTACGTATCTTTATGATTTTGTAAATTTTGTTTTTTTAAAAATTCTGACGATGGATATTCTTGTTTTGTGAATTACCTTCATTGGAGCGAACCATATTTTCAAAGGTTTAAATATCCGTATTGGGATCAAATTTATGTGGATGATTTTGTTTATGATAACTTAGACCCTAATGATCATTTTGATATGTGTCGTCTTTTTTACATTGAAAATTTGAATGAACAAATATATACCTTATCGGAATCATTCACTTCGAGAGGAATAGCCTTTCTACCGTTATGCGTATCAAAAAAATACAATTTAAAAATTACTGCCAAAAAAAGATGGAAACTTATCAAAACTATCGTGTTGGTAATAATGCTTTATCGAGACTTTTTAAAAGATTATTATCGACCTGGTAGTGAAGGTTATTATAAAGTAAAGAGTCATTTTTACAAATTAGTTAAGAAGACCGATCAACAGTACTTATCCTAATCTACGCGTAATGTTATTAAATCAACACGATTTAACAATCGTTCAGATGCATCCATTTTTTTATATCAATTAAAAAGAAAAAATACTTTTGAAGAAATATGAGGGGAGAAATCGTATGATAATTTTGAAAAATACAGATCATGACAAATGAAGGTTTTTAAAAAAACAAATTATGACATGACAAATTGGGTAAGAAATATAAAAATTTACAAGCTCTATAAAAGGGCATGTGTGAATATTTATTTTGGTAAATAATCATAATGTCCAAAGACTATCAGGCTAAAAGAACATCATGTATTCCAATACATTATGATGTTTTCAGTCTACCAGATGGAAAACTGAAACATAAAGGATATCATATTCATATTAGATACAATTTGATTTCTGAATGTAAAAGATTAATTTCTATTCTAAATAATGGTTTTGAAAACTTATTTGATATATTACTAAATGATTTTGAACGTTTTGAAATTTTGGGAATTACAATTAGTTGTATTCTTTTCAACATATTTCCAAAAAAGAATATAATAGAAATACATTTACCTTCTATTCCATCCTTTGAGAAGTTGATAGAATATTGTAAATCCAAAACATTTTGTCCATACTATGTGATAATAGATGAAATTACAGAAAGTATTATTTATGAAACTCGTAACGAAACGTTATTAATTTTTTCTGCTAACGAAAAATACCATTCTACGTATCTTTACGATTTTGTAAATTTTGTTTTTTTAAAAAATTCTGACAATGAATATTCTTGTTTTATGGATTACCTTCATTGGATCGAACCATATTTTCAAAGATTTAAACATCCGTATTGGAATGAAATTTATGTGGATGATTTAGTTTGTGATAACTTAGAACCTAATGATTTTTTTGATATGTGTCGTCGATTTTACATTAAAAATTTGAATCAACAAATGTATACCTTATCAAAATCATTCACTTCGAGAGGAATAGCCTTTCTCCCATTATGCGTATCAAAAAAATACAATTCAAAAATTACTGCCCAAAAGAGATGGAAAATTATCAAATCTATTGTGCTGTTGATAATGTTTTATCGAGACTTTTTAAAAGATTATTATCTACCTGGTAGTGAAGGTTATTATAAAATACGAAGTCATTTTTACAAAGTAGTTAACAAAATTATTGATCAACAAAAAAATAGACAAATACTGTCCTAATCGATGAAATATTAAAACAGAAACTCTAAAATAAAGTAGAGATATTAAAACAGAAACTCTAAAATAAAGTAGAGATATTAAAACAGAAACTCTATAATAAAGTAGAGATATTAAAACAGAAACTCTAAAATAAAGTAGAGATAGTAAAACAGAAACTCTAAAATAAAGTAGAGATATTAAAACAAAAACTCTAAAATAAAGTAGAGATATTAAAACAAAAACTCTAAAATAAAGTAGAGATATTAAAACTGAAACTCTTATTAAAACAGAAACTCTAAAAAATAAAGTAGAGATATTAAAACAGAAACTCTAAAATAAAGTAGAGATATTAAAACAGAAACTCTAAAATAAAGTAGAGATATTAAAACAGAAAATCCAAAAATAAAGTAGAGATATTAAAACAAAAACTCTAAAAATAAAGTAGAGATATTAAACAGAAACTCTAAAAATAAAGTAGTGATATTAAAACAGAAACTCTAAAAATAAAGTAGTGATATTAAAACAGAAACTCTAAAAATAAAGTAGTGATATTAAAACAGAAACTCTAAAAATAAAGTACAGATATTAAAACAGAAACTTAAAAATTAAAATTGAAATTGAAATTAAAAATTAAAATTAAAATGTCAAAACAGAAACTCCTATAAAATAAAGTAGAAATAAACAGAAACTCCTAAAATAAAGTAGAGATGTTAAAACAGAAACTCCTAAAATAAAGTAGAGATGTTAAAACAGAAACTCTTTTTAAAATGCTTTTTGTGGATGGAATTTTCTGATCTAAATCAATAAATTCTATCGAAACAAAAATTGTACAAGGGGAAATAAGTGTTTATATATATATTATATTATATATATATATATATATATATATATATATATATATGATAGAATTTATTGATTTAGACCAGAAAATTCCATCCACAAAAAGCATTTTAGGAAAAAAGGATTTTCGTTTTAATATCTCTACTTTATTTTTAGGATTTCCGTCTACATATTTTTATGTTCTCTATTTTAGAGTTTCTGTTTTAATATCTCTACATATTTTTATTTTCTCTATTTTAGAGTTTCTGTTTTAATATCTCTACTTTATTTTTTAGAGTTTCTGTTTTAATATCTCTACTTTATTTTTTAGAGTTTCTGTTTTAATATCTCTACTTTATTTTTTAGAGTTTCTGTTTTAATATCTCTACTTTATTTTTTAGAGTTTCTGTTTTAATATCTCTACTTTATTTTTTAGAGTTTCTGTTTTAATATCTCTACTTTATTTTTTAGAGTTTCTGTTTTAATATCTCTACTTTATTTTAAAAGTTTCTGTTTTAATATCTCTACTTTATTTTAGAGTTTCTGTTTTAATATTATTTTAGAATTTCTGTTTTAATATCTCTACTTTATTTTAGAGTTTCTGTTTTAATAGTTTTTTAGAGTTTCTGTTTTAATAATCATTTACTTCGAGAGGAATAGCCTTTCTACCGTTATACATATCAAAAAAATACAATCCTAAAATTACTGCCCAAAAACGATATCAAATCTATCGTATTGTTGATAATGTTTTATCGAGACTTTTTAAAAGATTATTACGAAGGTTATTGTAAAGTGCGGAGTCATTTTTATGAATTAGTTAACAAAAGACCGATCGACAAAAAATAAAATAGTAGTACCCTATATCACAAATGAATTTTAACCGATTCTCCTACTTATTACAATGCCCGAAACATTTTTCGGTCATTCAGAATCAAGTAGCTCTTCTTCTCTTTAGGATAGCATTGAAATTGTTTTAATATGTTTTTCGTGGCAATTTAGCAATTTTTCAAACGTGTTGATTTTTTCAAACGTGTGTGATTGCAAACGCGTGTGATTGCAAGTCTCAAAACAGGAGAAGACGATTTATACTCAGGATCCAAAACCTACGTGAAACTCTGATTTTGAAAAATAATGTCGAAAGACGATAGCAATATTCCACTGGATGTTCCACTGGATCTTCCGGAGGATCTGTATCTTCCAACACGGGATCTTCCAGATTATGTTGAACTGGGTATGCTACTGGATGGAAAAATGGTATACAGAGGAACCTATATTCACGTTAGATCCGATTATAGTTCTCTATGCAAAAGTATAATTTCTATTCTAAATAATACTTTCGAAAACTTATTCGATATATTATTGAATGATTTCGAACGTTTTGAAATTCTGGGAATTACACCTAGTTGTATTCGTTCGAATATATTAACAAAAAAGTGTATAATAGAAATACACTTACCGTCCATTCCGACCTTTGAGAAGTTGATCGAATATTGTAAATCTAAAAACTTTCATCCGTTTTACTTGATGATAGACGAAATTACAGAAAATGTTATTTTCGAAACTCGTAACGAAACGTTATTGATTTTTTCTGCTAACGAAGAATATCATTCTACGTATCTTGACGATCGTGTAACTTTTCTTTTTTTAAAAGATTCTATCGATCGATTTTGTTGTTTGGTGGATTCTCTTTGGTTACCTTATCTCGATCCAGATAATCCAAGATTCGAACATCCAAGATTTAAACATCCGTATTGGAATCAAGTTTGTTGGTCGGAGTTTGACGATGGTATCTTAGATCCTAACGATCATTTTGAAATGTGCCGTAAATATTACGTTACGTATATGAACGAACAGATATACACGTTATCGAAATCATTTAATTCGAGAGGAATAGCCTTTCTACCGTTATGCGTATCAAAAAAATACAATCCTAAAATTACTGCCCAAAAACGATGGAAAATTATAAAATCGATCGTATTGTTGATAATGTTTTATCGAGACTTTTTAAAAGATTATTATCGACCCGGTAACGAAGGTTATCGTAAGGTACGGAGTCATTTTTACAAATTAGTTGACCGAAACATTAGTGTCCTAATCGATGAAAATCAATAATTTAGTAACTATCATATGTCTGAATAAAACGAATTCTTTGAAATTGCCATAACCGGTAAGAACGTAATCTGTGTTTCATTCATTTCCTATTCATATTCGTCGAATTCGTCGTCAGTCACTTCAATTTTTTCAAATTCCTCATTATTCGATTCTTCTTTTACCTCATCTGTTTTAGGTGATTTTTTATTGAATATTGTTTCATCTTGTTGTTCTTGAGACTTATTCAATCCTATTTTTTCTCTATTTGTTTTCAATGGTTCTTCCTTTGATTCTTTACTTTTCCGACGATTTAAATTTTGAAAAAAAATAAATTGAAATTGAATGGAGAATATTATAAAAACATTTGTCCGAGTTTGGATTTTATTAGTTTAAATCAAGATGCCTGTTGTCGACGATAAAAGATTATTTGTCAATAAATATTTATATCGTTATTTCGTTTCGGATTCAACAGGAAATTTGTTTTATTCTCCATTCGGTATTACTCTTGCTTTACACACACTGCTCGAAGGTGCACGTGGAAAAACAGAATCGCAGATTAAGCATGTTTTGGAATACGACGACAACACATCTAACGAAGATATAAAGAAAAATTATTTCGACTACCTAATAGAACTAAAAGATGTTTTCGACGTCGCCAATATTATTTTAGTAAGACAAGAAATTGATGTCGATGTTAATCGAGAATATTTAGAAGGAATAAAACAGTTTTATTTGTCAGACGTTAAAAAAGTTAACTTTACCGATGAGGAAGAAACGATATCGATGGCGAATTCGTGGGTAAAAAAGAGATCTAGAGAAAAAATTCAAACTATATTAGACTCCGTCGATCCCGAAACAATATTACTACTTCTTAACGTAGTATATTTCAAAAGAACGTGGGCAATACCCTTCGACCAAAAGGAAACTTTATTTGCAGATTTCTACAGCAAAGGTTGCGAAAAAAAATCGGTACCTACGATGATCGCGAAAGACGCATATTTTCGATTTGGCCGTGGACGAGATTTTACCGTTTTAGAACTTCCGTACGAAGGAAATAGAGTAAATATGTTGATTTTCCTGCCAGATACATTAGATGGTTTGTCTGCTATGAAAGAAAATTCATTCGAAGATCCACTAGATCTTCGAGAGGAGTTAATCGAAACTATTGCACTTCCAAAATTTAAATTGAGATACACAAAGAAAATTTCCACGGAATCATTAGGAATTGGATATGCCGGTAAATGTAACTTTAGTGGTATTTTCGATACTTCTTCTTACTTGATATCTCCCGAAATAATTCACAAAACTTTCATCGAAATAAACGAAGAAGGAACCGAAGCTGCTGCAGTTACCGGTGTGGGAATTTATACGGATTCCGTTTCATTTCGACCAAATGTATTTATTGCTAATCACCCTTTTCTTTTCTTTATAATTGATAAAACAACCAAAATAATATTATTTATTGGTCGGATAGACGAACTTTAATTTTATGTTTTATGGCAATTAAATATTAAAAATAAAGTTTTTTATAAAATCAGAATGTGGATTTGCAAATTAAAAAAAAATAAAATGAAATAAAAAAGTACTTGTTTTTTGTCTGTTCTTTTCTTGTATTCTATTACTCACTATTAGCATTCCAAATATTTTAATCCATATCTCGGGAGCACTCCTTCTGTAAATGTAGCTAGTGTACTAGGAGAAGTGCCCCCTACATATACAGAAAGATAGCAACATTCTAGCAATAGAAAGAAACTGCTTTTGTGAAATCTTTCTTTACTAAAATTAAATATCTTTTAAAAGACATCTGCCATATAAATTAGAAATTAAAATGAAAACTGAAATTAGAAATTAAAAATTAAACATTAGAAATGAAAATTGAAATTAGAAATTTAAAAATTACACATTAGAAAAGTTAAAAATTAAACATTAGAAAAATTATAAAATTAAACATTAGGAAAAATGAAATTAGAAATTAAAAATTAGAAATTAAAATCTCTAAAATAAAGTAAAACAGAGAAACTCTAAAAGAAAGTAAAACAGAGAAACTCTAAAAAAAAGTAAAACAGAGAAACTCTAAAATAAAGTAAAACAGAGAAACTCTAAAATAAAGTAAAACAGAGAAACTCTAAAATAAAGTAAAACAGAGAAACTCTAAAATAAAGTAAAACAGAGAAACTCTAAAATAAAGTAAAACAGAGAAACTCTAAAATAAAGTAAAACAGAGAAACTCTAAAATAAAGTAAAACAGAGAAACTCTAAAATAAAGTAAAACAATAAAGTAAAACAGAGAAACTCTAAAATAAAGTAAAACAGAGAAACTCTAAAATAAAGTAAAACAGAGAAACTCTAAAATAAAGTAAAACAGAGAAACTCTAAAATAAAGTAAAACAGAGAAACTCTAAAATAAAGTAAAACAGAGAAACTCTAAAATAAAGTAAAACAGAGAAACTCTAAAATAAAGTAAAACAGAGAAACTCAGTACAGATATCAAATCAGAGAAACATTTCTTAAAATGATTTTTGTGGATGGAATTTTCTGATTATAATAAATTCTATAAATCAAAAAATTCTATCAAAACAAAAATTGTACAAGGGGGAAATAAGTTTTAATATGTATATATAATATATAATATATAATATATATAATATATATTTTATATATAATATATAATATATAATATATATAATATATATTTTATATATAATATATAATATATTATATAATATATATTATATAATATATATATTATATAATATATATATTATATAATATATATATTATATAATATATATAATATATAATATATAATATTATATATATATATATATATATATATATATATATATATATATATATATATATATATATATATATAAATATTAAGAGAGATTAAAATAGAAACTCTAAAATAAAGTAGAGATATTAAAACAGAAACTCTCTTTCTCAAAATGATTTTTGTGGATAGAATTTGTAGATATCAAATTCTATCAAAACAAAAATTGTACAAGGGGGAAATAAGTGTTTTTATATATATATATATATATATATATATATATATATATATATATATATATATATATATATATATATATATATATATATATATATATATATATATATATATATATATATATAAACACTAACCTAAACACTTATTTCCCCCTTGTACAATTTTTGTTTTGATAGAATTTGATATCTACAAATTCTATCCACAAAAATCATTTTGAGAAAGAGAGTTTCTGTTTTAATATCTCTACTTTATTTTAGAGTTTCTATTTTAATCTCTCTTAATATTTTTTTTAAATAGAACGATCTGATCTCTTAATTTCTAATTTAACCTAACCTAACCTTTCTAATTTTTTATTTGTAATTTTTTATTTCAATTTTTTATTTGTAATTTTTTATTTCTAATTTCGATTTCTAATTTCATTTCAAATTTCTAATTTCATTTCAAATTTTTAATTTTAATTTCTAATATTTAATTTCAATTTGAGACACCTAAGACTGCACCCAGTGTTTTTTTATATAAAATGAAATCAATACCTAACCTAACATAAAGCTGCAGTTAATGATGTACCTAAGACTGTATCCCAATCGTCCATGATGACACATTTATAATGTTCTTTTGGTGGTTGAACTGTGCTGCATTTGGTAGCGTGTTTAATTTCCTAGATTACGAGCTGTATAAGAGGATACGTGTGAATATTTATTTTGGTTAATAATCACAATGCCAATAATCACAATGCCGAAAGACTATCAGGCCAAAAGAATATCGTTCAGGCCAATAGAATATCCTGTATTCCAATACACTAAACTGATATATAAAGGATATCGTGTTCGTATTAGATACAATGTGATTTCTGAATACAGAAGATTAATTTCTATTTTAAATAATGGTTTCGAAAACTTATTTGATATTTTACTAAATGATTTTGAATGTTTCGAAATTTTGGGAATTACAATTAGTTGTATTCTTTTCAACATATTTCCCAAAAACAATATAATAGAAATACATTTCCCTTCTATTCCAACCTTTGAGAAGTTGATGGAATATTGCCAATCCAAAAATTTTTGTCCACATTACGTGATAATAGATGAAATTACAAAAAGTGTTATTTTTGAAACTCGTAACGAAACGTTATTGAT
This sequence comes from Mastigoproctus giganteus, assembly GCF_048544385.1. Classification (NCBI taxonomy): domain Eukaryota; kingdom Metazoa; phylum Arthropoda; class Arachnida; order Uropygi; family Thelyphonidae; genus Mastigoproctus; species Mastigoproctus giganteus. The sequence continues at coordinate 34,945 of NW_028328348.1, forward strand.
TTTTTCTGCTAACGAAAAATACCATTCTACGTATCTTCATGATTTTTTTAATTTTGTTTTTTTAAAAAATTCTGAAAATGAATATTCTTGTTTTATGGATTACCTTCATTGGATCGAACCATATTTTCAAAAATTTAAATATCCGTATTGGGATCAAATTTATGTGGATGATTTAGCTTGTAAGAACTTAGACCCTAATGATTATTTTGACATGTGTCGTCGATTTTACATTGAAAATTTAAATCAACAAATGTATACCTTATCAAAATCATTCACTTCGAAAGGAATAGCCTTTCTACCGTTATACGTATCAAAAAAATATAATTCAAAAATTACTGCCAAAAAAAGATGGAAAATTATCAAATCTGTCGTGTTGTTGATAAGGTTTTATCGCGACTTTTTAAAAAATTATTATCAACCCGGTAATAGTTAACGAGACCGAGTAACCTACTTTCCAAAGATTAAATCTTTATTAAAAAAAATCGATTTTTAAAAATGATTTAAAATGAAAATCGGATTTAGTATAAAAACGTTTGTCAGATTTTGGATTTTATTAGTTTAAATCAAGATGCCTGTTGTCGATAAAAGATTATTTGTCAATAAATATCTATATCGTTATTTCGTTTCGGATTCCACAGGAAATTTGTTTTATTCTCCATTCGGTATTACTCTCGCTTTACACACACTGCTCGAAGGTGCACGGGGAAAAACAGAATCGCAGATTAAGCATGTTTTAGAATACGACGACAACACATCTAACGAAGATATAAAGAAAAATTATTTCAACCACATAATAGAACTAAAAGAGGTTTTAGACATTGCCAATATTATTTTAATAAGTGATGTCGATGTTAATCGAGAATATTTAGAAGGAATAGAACAGTTTTACTTGTCAGATGTTAAAAAAGTTAACTTTGCCAATGAGGAAGAAACGATGTCGATGGTGAATTCGTGGGTAAAAAAGAAATCTAGAGAAAAAATTCAAACTATATTAGAATCCGTCGATCCCGAAACAATATTAATGCTCCTTAACGTACTATATTTCAAAACAATTTGGGCAAAACCCTTCGACAAAAAGGAAACTTTATTTGCAGATTTCTTCAACAACGGTTGCGAAAAAAAATCGGTACCTACGATGATCATGAAAGATGCGTATTTTCGATTTGGCCGTGGACGAGATTTTACCGTTTTAGAACTTCCCTACGAAGGAAATAGAGTAAATATGTTGATTTTCCTTCCCGATAAATTAGATGGTTTGTCTGCGTTGAAAGAAAATTTATTTGATCCACTAGATCTTCGAGACGAGTTAATCGAAACTATTGCACTTCCAAAATTTAAATTGAGATACACAAAAAAAATTTCCACGGAATCATTGGGAATTGGATATGCCGGTAAATGTAACTTTAGTGGTATTTTCGATACTTCTTATTTGATATCTCCAGAACTAATTCACAAAACTTTCATCGAAGTAAGCGAAGAAGGAACCGAAGCTGCCGCAGTTACCGGTGAGGACGTTTGTACAGATTCCATTTCATTTCGACCAAACGTATTTATTGCTAATCACCCTTTTCTTTTTTTTATAATTGATAAAAAAACCAAACTAATATTATTTATCGGTCGGATAAACGAACTTTAATTTAAAAAAAAGTTTTTAAACAAATCTAGTAAAATAAGAATGTGGATTTGCAAATATAGCAAATTAAAAATAAAATGAAATAAAAAGTACTTTATATAAACGTTCTTTCTCAATTCTTTTCTTGTATTCTATTACTCACTATTAGCATTCCAAATATTAAAACAGAGAAACTAACAGATATTAAAACAGAATCTTTAAAATAAAGTCGAGATATTAAATCAGAGAAACTCTAAAATAAAGTAGAGATATTAAATGAGAGAAACTTTAAAATAGATATTAAATCAGACACTCTAAAATAAAGTAGAGATATTAAATCAGAGACACTCTAAAATAAAGAAGAGATATTAAATCCGAGAAATTCTAAAATATTCTAATTTTTAATTTTTCATTTCAATTTCTAATTTCTAATTTCTCAATTTCTAATTTTTAACTAACCTTTCTAATCTAATTTCAATTTCTGATTTTTAATTTCAATTTCTAATTTTCGATTTCACTTTCTAATTTCTAATTTTTAATTTCACTTTCTAATTTCTAATTTTTAAGTTCACTTTCTAATTTTTAATTATTTCATTTCAATTTCTAATTTTTAATTTCTAATTTCAATTTCTTAATTTGTAATTTTTAATTTCAATTTTTAATTTTTAATTTCTAATTTCAATTTCTTAATTTGTAATTTTTAATTTCTAACCTGACAGTTAGGTTAGGTTAGGTTAGGTTAGGTACTCGAGATATAGATTAGGTTAGGTTAGGTACTCGAGATATAGATTAGGTTAGGTTAGGTTAATTATGGACTTGTTTCAAAAATTATGACATTGTAAATGTCATAATTTTTGACATCATAAAACGAATGTTCTAATAAACGTGCGTTCCATTCATTTGAAAAAATTCATCTTCGTATTTTTCGAATTTATCGTCTGTCACTTCAATTTTTTTAAATTCCTCAATACTCGATTCTTCTCCTTTTTTTTCATTATCCATTTTGGCTGATTCTGTATTAAAGATTGTTTCATGTTGAGATTTATTCAATCCTATTTTTTCTCTATTTGTTTTCAATATTTCTTCCATTGATTCTTTATTAAAGATTGTTTCAACATTATTAACGATTGTTTTTTCTTCATTAAAGATTATTTCTTCCTTAGAATTACTCACGATCGATATACTTTTTTTAAAATTTGCAGTTACTTTTGTATACGTTTTCAAGATTGTTTCTTCTTTAGAATTATTCATGATCGATATAATTTTTTAAAATTTGCAGTTACCTTTTATATACTTTTTTTGAAGATTAAATTGAAAAAAAATTAAATTAAATGCATTTTGAATATTTTGAGATTTTAATTAGTCAGTTTCATTTAATGTTTTGCTGATCAATTTCTATGAAAAAAGCTATTGTCATAAGCATTGAGTTTTGAGTTGAGTGGTTTTTTTATTAATTCTGAACTAAGAATGCACCTTTTTATTAATTCTGTACTTAACCTAACCTAAGGCTGACTACCGAACATCGCACCCACTTTTTTTTTATTAAATGCAATCAATAATTCTGTACCTAACCTAACCTGACAGCACCCAATGAGGCACCCAAGGAAGCACCCAATGAAGCACCCAGAGTACTGCACGCAGTGTTTTTTTTGTGAAATGCCATCGATAATTCTGTACCTAACCTAACTTTTTTTGACCTAACCTTTTGATGTGAAGCATCCAATGAAGCACCCAAGACTGCACCCAGTGTTTTTAATGAAATGCAATCAATAATTCTATACCTAACCTAACGTAACCTAACCTAACTTCAGACAGCACCCAATGATGCACCTAAGACTGCACCCAGTGTTTTTTTATGAAATGCAATCAATAATTCGGTTACCTAACCTAAGCTAACCTAACTTAAGACTGCACCCAATGAGGCACCCAAGAATGCACCCAGTGCTTTTTTTTCACCTGACCTAACATTTTGATGAATGAAGCACCCAATGAAGCACCCAATGAGGCACCCAAGACTGCACCCAGTGAGTTTTTTTAACCTGATCTACCCTTTTGATGAATGAAGCACCTAATGAAGCACACAAAGAAGCACCCAATGAAGCACTGAATCACCCTAAATAGCACCCAGTAACCTGTGACTGCACCCAATAAGGTAATAATTGTGAAACTAACCTAACCTGACTGCACCCAATGATGCACCTAAGACGGCACTCAGTGTGTTTATAATAATTGTGTACCTAACCTAACCTGACTGCACCCAATGATGCTCCTAAGAGTGCACCCAGTGTTTTTATAATAATTGTGTTTTTATAATAATTGTGAAACTAACCTAACCTGACTGCACCCAATGATGCACCTAAGACGGCACTCAGTGTGTTTATAATAATTGTGTACCTAACCTAACCTAACCTGACTGCACCCAATGATGCACCTAAGAGTGCACCCAGTGTGTTTATAATAATTGTGTACCTAACCTAACCTAACCTGACTGCACCCAATGATGCACGTAAGACTGCACCCAGTGTTTTTTTATGAAAAGAAACCAATGATGAAATGCAATCAATAATTGTGTACCTAACCTAACCTAACCTAAGACTGCACCCAATGATGCACCCGACTGCACCCAATGATGCACCTAAGACTGCACCCAGTGTTTTTATAATAATTGTGAACCTAACCTAACCTGATTGCACCTAATGATGCACCCAAGACTGCACCCAGTGTTTTTATAATAATTGTGTACCTAACCTAACCTAACCTAACCTAAGACTGCACCTAATGATGCACCTAAGACTGCACCCAGTGTTTTTTTATGAAAAGAAATCAATAATTCTGTACCTAACCTAACCTAACCTAACCTAACCTAAGACTGCACCCAATGATGCACCCGACTGCACCCAATGATGCACCTAAGACTGCACCCAGTGTTTTTTTATGAAATGAAATCAATAATTCTGTACCTAACCTAACCTAACCTAACCTAACCTAAGACTGCACCCAATGATGCACCCGACTGCACCCAATGATGCACCTAAGACTGCACCCAGTGTTTTTTTATGAAATGAAATCAATAATTCTGTACCTAACCTAACCTAACCTAACCTAACCTAAGACTGCACCCAATGATGCACCCGACTGCACCCAATGATGCACCTAAGACTGCACCCAGTGTTTTTTTATGAAATGAAATCAATAATTCTGTACCTAACCTAACCTAACCTAACCTAACCTAACCTAACCTAACCTAACCTAACCTAACCTAACCTAACCTAACCTAACCTAACCTAACCTAACCTAACCTAACCTAACCTAACCTAACCTAACCTAACCTAACCTAACCTAACCTAACCTAACCTAACCTAACCTAACCTAACCTAACCTAACCTAACCTAACCTAACCTAACCTAACCTAACCTAACCTAACCTAACCTAACCTAACCTAACCTAACCTAACCTAACCTAACCTAACCTAACCTAACCTAACCTAACCTAACCTAACCTAACCTAACCTAACCTAACCTAACCTAACCTAACCTAACCTAACCTAACCTAACCTAACCTAACCTAACCTAACCTAACCTAACCTAACCTAACCTAACCTAACCTAACCTAACCTAACCTAACCTAACCTAACCTAACCTAACCTAACCTAACCTAACCTAACCTAACCTAACCTAACCTAACCTAACCTAACCTAACCTAACCTAACCTAACCTAACCTAACCTAACCTAACCTAACCTAACCTAACCTAACCTAACCTAACCTAACCTAACCTAACCTAACCTAACCTAACCTAACCTAACCTAACCTAACCTAACCTAACCTAACCTAACCTAACCTAACCTAACCTAACCTAACCTAACCTAACCTAACCTAACCCTAACCTAATGGGGCACCCAAAACTGCACCCAGTGTTTTTTTTATAAAAAAAAATAATTCTGTACCTAACCTAACCTAACCTAACCTTACCTGGTTAGGTAAGGTTATGTTGGGTTAGATTAGGTACAAAGTTAAAATAAAGTATATCATCATCATGAGCAAACCTCTAGAAGAAACAATCATTAATAAAGAATCAAACGAAGAATCAATCAAACAAGATAAAGAAGAAACAATCTTTAATAAAGAATCAATCGAAAAAGTTAAAGAAGAAACAATCTTTAATAAAGAATCAATCGAAAAAGTCAAAGAAGAAAAAGAATCGAGTGATAAGGAATTTGAAATGAATGATGACGAAAAAATTGAAACGACTGACGACGAAAAAATTGAAATGACCGACGACGAAAAAATTGATGTGACTGACGACGAAAAAATTGAAACGACTGACGACGAAAATATTGAAATGACTGATGACGAAAATATTGAAACGACTGATAACGAAGCCGGATTAGAATTTTTCAGGGAGAAAAAATAAGGGAAAAAATTATTTCAAACACTTGTTTTCCCAAGGTAATAAAAAAAAATAAATGCGATTGTTTTAACATAACCTAACGTAACCTAATCTATAACCTAATCTTTTTAATTATTACTTGTTTTATGTTCTCTTCAATCAGCCAATTCGTTTTGTGTCCAGATGCAATAAATCTTTCTTCAAATATTTTTAAACAATATTAAGAGAATATTAAGAGAATTTTAGGAGAATATTAAGAGAATTTTAAGAGAATATTAAGAGAATATTAAGAGAATTTTAAGAGAATATTCTAAGAGAATATTTTCACAATATTTTCACATTCCATGGATTAAATGGATTAATGTTATTAAAAGTTTTTTATCCGTAACTTTTTCAAGAATATTATGAAACCCATAGAGTTATTAAACATAAAATTTATAGTTCGTTTATACGACCGATAAATAATATTATTTCTGTTTTTTTGTCAATAATAAAGAAAAGAAAAGGACGATTAACGATAAATTCGTTTCGTCGGCTTGAAGGAGAAGACCCAACGAGTGACAAACCACTAGCTGCAGAAGCTTCGGTTCCTTCTTCATTTACTTCGATGAAGGTTTTGTGAATTAATTCAGATACAATCGTTTTGTGATAATCGGTAATACCACATTTACTTCGATGAAGGTTTTCTGAATTAATTCAGATACAATCGTTTTGTGATAATCGGTAATACCACTAAAGTCATCACTTTCACCGTGGGCATTTCCAATTCCCAATGATTCTAGAGAAATTACTTTTTTATTTTCCAATTTAAATTTTGGAAGGGCAACAATGTCGAGTTCATGCTCTCGAAGATCTTGCGGATTAAACAAATTTTCTTCTATTGCCGACAACCCATTTAATTCGTCGGGCAAGAAAATTAACATATTTACTCTCTTTCCTTTGTAGGGAAGTTCTAAAACAGTAAAATTACGGCCGCGACCAAATCTAAACCATTCATTTCTCATGATCATCGTTGGTACTAATTTCTTTGAACGTTCGCAACCGTTGTTGTAAAAATATCTAGATAAAGTTTTTTCTCTGTCGAAAGGTGACCAAATTCCTTTGAAATATATTACATTAAGGAATAGCAATATTGTTTCTGGATCGACGGAATCTAATAGCTTTTGAATTTTTTCTCTCGACTTCTTTCTTACCCACGAATTCACCGTTGATAGCGTTTCTTCGACATTGGTAAAGTCAGCTTTTTTAACATCTGACAAGTAAAACTGTTTTATTCCTTCTAAATATTCCCGAAAAACGTAAATTCCTTGTTGTATTAAAACGATATTAGCGATATCTAAGACATCATTAAGTTCTAAAATATTGTTGAAATAATTTTTCTTTATAACTTCGTTAGATGTGTCGTCGTTGTATTCTAATGCCGAAAGGAGAATAACACGAATTTCCTGAACCCGAAACGAAATGACGAAATAAATTTTTATTGATAAATAATTTTTTGTTCACAATAGGCATCCTTTATTTTAAAGTAGTTGACTAAAGTTCGACTAAAGTGACTTCGTCAAGAATATTTTAAAGTGGTTAGGTTTATTTTTTATTTTTTAATTGAATCTAAATGTTAAAATATTTTTTAATGAAAATGTATTTTGGAGTACCATATGTTCATCTCAGAAGTTAACCGCTTTTTATCCATTTTTCTGGATTGTCATTTATCTTTCCAAAATCATCGTGTTTTGGTTCGTACATGTAATTTGTAAAATGCCGTTCACATTTTGTAGTATATAAAGAAAATTTTTCATTTTCTTCGCAAAAAATAAATTCACCTAATTTAAAATATGCATTGGGCAAATTAATAGGAAGTTTCACACTTCCATAATGATACCTATCGAAAATTATTTCTGTTTGATTTAATAAAACATTCGAAAAATTTTCACGTTCTAAGTTAAATTTATCTCCTTTTTCATATATGTAAAATCCATCTTTTGAAAAATAATCGATTTCATCTATCCGTAATGTGCCAAAGTGATTTGTATGTATATTGGTTTTTTTATTAAATAATAAAGTTAAATTAAGATGTAAAGAATTATTCAGCGTAATATAATCGTATAACTTTTTAGGACGACATAGCCAGTTATGTTTAAAGTAATAGAGATCGCTAGGAAGCGGACAAAATATAAATGGATTTTCAGAATCACAAGTGTTCATAATAACTGAATCCATAAATTTATTATTTGATTCCAAGTGATCTCCTTTAACGCATTCGGGTACAATTTTTTCTGTTGTTATTTTCTGTTTAAAAAAATCTAATTTTTCTCCTGGGTTACGTGATTCCACATGAGTAATAATATTAATTCCATTACGTTGACAATAGACATTATCGGTAATATATATTTTGGCCCATTCGATTTTAGCTAGAAACGCAAATGGTTCACAAATTTCATTAACACATATATCGTGAACGATATTGTAAATTAGAGGTTTAGCGCATTCTACTGGAATTATTGATTCTATTGATTTTGCTTCGAATAATTCATATTTAGGAGGTATTCTAGGTTGTGTTCTGTTAGTTTTATGAAATGAAGGTATAGATCGTACAAAAAGTTTGTTTATTAGCTTTTCTCTTTTTTCAACTTTTTCTTCTTTTTTTTCGTCGTCGTCTTTTTTTTCGTATTCTTTTTCTTCTGTAATTTTTATTTCATTTTGATCTTCTTCTTCTTCTTCTTCTTTTTCTTCTTCTTCTTCTTCTTCTTCTTCCTCTTCTTCTTCATCAGCAAAAGAGTGACGAAAAGACAATTTTAGATAATAAAAGGCTATAAATATTATCAGTAAGAATTGAATCATTACAATGAACGTTTTCAATAACATCATTTTTATTATATGCTTAGTTGAAGCACCCAGTGTTTTCAATAATTAATTTTGTTTGAAATTAGATTTCAACTTAGCAAAAAAACAATCGCGTTAAAAATCCATCATTAGAAAGGAATAAAATGGTTACTGGAGTTTTATAATTAAAATATCGGTAAATTCCGCTTCCTTTATTTCGGATATCAGCTTAGATTAAAGAAAAAATATATATTTTTTAAAGTCTGCTGCCGTAACCAGCAAAATTTGATTTCATCGAATTCGTCGTCAGTCACTTCTTCACTTTTTTCCAATTTGAATACTTTATTAAAGATTGCTTCTTCCTGAGAATTACTCATGATGACAATATACTTGATTTCAAATTTGCTTTGAAGTTACTTTTCTATACTTTTCTAAAGTTCAAATTGAAAAAAAAAAAATAGAAATTAAATCGAAAATTGTTTTGGTTATTTTGAATTATTATTTAAAAAAAAAATAAACGTGATTTTAGTATATATAAGACGAAAATAAAATCCCATCCTATCAAAAGAAATAATGGCTATAGATTTAGAATTTTTAAACTTTGAAGAGAGGTTAAAATCCTTCGTATCCTGGCCACTATCGTACATACAACCTGAAGATCTTGCTAAAAATGGATTTTTTTATCTTAAGAAAAATGACGATAGTGTTCAGTGTGTTTTCTGCAAACTCATTTTATTCGAATGGAATGAAACGGATATACCACAAACTGAACATTTACGATATTCTCCCTATTGTTATATTCACAAAGATACTTTTTTTCCGGATGTCTGTTACAGATGGAACGACGATAAAGAAGAGGAATACAAAAATTACGAAAAGAGATTTGACACCTTTAAAACTTGGCCCGTTCTAACTGTATTTCCTAAAGAATTAGCTAAAAATGGTTTGTTTTACATTGAAAAATTTGATTTTGTTAAGTGTGCTTTTTGTTCCTTGTTAATTTGTAATTGGAAAAAAGATGAAAATCCCATTTCGCGTCACCGGTTGTATTCTCCTAATTGTCCCATCTTTGAAAATAAAAAAGATTAAGTTGTAGAATTTTCAAATATATTTCGATCTGAAAGTCGAAATAATATTACCATTAATGCTTTCCACCATCAGATTCGTTATCGTTATTTATTATCAGATTCATTATATCATTTCAAGCCTTTAAAGATTGTTTCTTTCTGAGGTTTATACTCATGTTTTAGTATTTAGCTAATTTATTACAGCTGCACCAAAATATTCAGATTTAAATTAGAGTTCGTTTATCCGACCGATAAACAATATTATTTGGGTTTTTTTATCAATTATAAAGAAAAGAAAAGGGTGATTAGCAATAAATACGTTTTGTCCGAACGAAGGAGAATCCGCCGCATAAATTCCGACACTTGTGACTGTAGAAGCTTCGGCTCCTTCTTCGTTTACTTCGATGAAAGTTTTGTGAATTATTTCTTTAAATATCAAATAAGAAAAATAATCGGAGATACCGCTAAAGTTACATTTACCGTTACGTCCGATTCCGAGTGATTCCATGGAAATTTTTTTTGTATTTTCCAATTTAAATTTTGGAAGTGCAATAGTTTCGAATAATACCTCTCGAAGATCTGACGGATTAAATGAATTTTCTTTCATCGCCGACAAACCATCTAATTTATCTGGCAGGAAAATCAACATGTTTAATCTGTGTCCTTCGTAGGGAAGTTCTAAAACAGAAAAATCAAGTCCGCGACCAAATCTAAAGTATCTATCTTTCGCGATCATCGTAGGTACCGGTTTCTTTTCGCAACCGTTGTTGTAGAAATCTGCAAATAAAGTTTTTTCTCGGTCGAAGGGTGTAGCCCATATTTTTTTGAAATCTACCGCATTAAGGAGCAGTAATATTGTTCCCGGATCGATAGAATCTATTATTGTTTGAATTTTTTGTCCAGACCTCCTTTTTACCCACGAATTAACCATTGATATCGTTTCTTCCTTATTGGTAAAGTCAACTTTTTTAACATCTAACAGGTAAAACTGTTTAATTCCTTTTAAATATTCTTGACGAACGCGAATTCCTCGTTGGATTAAAATTATATTGGCAACGTCTAAAACATCATTAAGTTCTGATATATAGTAGAAAAAATTATTTTTTATATCTTCGTTATTAGATGTTTTGTCGTTGTATTCTAAAACGTGTTTAATCCGTGATTCTGTGATTCCACGTGCACCGTGAAGCAATGTGTGCAAAGCAAGAGTAATGCCGAAAGGAGAATAAAAGGTATTTCCTGAATCCGAAACGAAATGATGAAACAAATATTCATTGATATTTACAGAAGACATCTTTATACGAATGATCCATTCCCAAACGTGACGAATGTTTTTATATAGACTGAATCTTAATTTAAATAATAAATTGATTTACCGAAAAAGCTATATTTAAAAAAATTAAGAAAATAACGCTAATCACTAAAATAACTAATGTACACATTACACTAATCACTAATCACTGCCGTTCAAAACGTAAATTAGTACCGTTCAAAACGTAAAATTAGCTTGCCAACGAAAAATCGTTGGCAAGCTAATTTTAAGAAAAAAATATCTTTCTTTTAACATTTAACACTAATGGATTAGTCATTACTATTTCTAGATTATTTGTAAATTAGTTCGTATTTATCTAAATTTCATCTAATCTTTAAAAATAAAAATAAATTTGAAATACATTATTAACAATTAGAGTGGAATTAGTGGTGATTATTTTTACGTTGGTCCGAATTATTTTTATATTAGTTAAACGTAGTTAACTGATCGATTCTAATCGTACAGTATAACTGATCACCCTATTAACTAATGTTTGTAATCGTATTTTTTACCAATACGAACTAATTAAAATTAATTACTTTTGAAGGTTACATTTATTAATTAGCCATTATGGTACTATTAGTTTTCATTAGAATGAATTAGTAAACAATCTTAAAACAATAAAAGAATTATTAATAATTAGAATGAAATTAGTGTCGATCTTTTCTGCGTCTATTCTTGATCATTTCTAAATTAGTTTACTTGTTTAAATTGATCAAGAAATGATCAACACTAATTATGCAACTTACTAATCCCCAAAAACAAAACTAATCAATTTGACTAATGATATTACCAATTCTACTAATCAATAATAATTTTAATAAATTACTCGGTGAGGGGTAGATTATGTTTTTGCGGTACCGGGATTGATATATTATTGATGTGAATGTCAATTGCACTTTCGCTTTCAAGTGTAATCTGGGACGTATATTCTCATTAAAAAAAAATGTTATTTCATTGTACTGTACGATTTATCCATTTGTTATTTTGTATTTTATTTTTATCAAAAAGAAAAGCACTCCAAACTGTTGTCTGTGTTAATTGGCCGGTTTGGAATGTAACCACTGACCGTTCGAAATCACTCTAAATGTTAAATTAATACGTGGTTCCTTTACACATTTTTGTTTAGGTAAAGAGTGATACCAATAATTATTTGTTGGATATATCATAGTTAAAAGGCTACCATGTTCTAGATTCAAAAAATGAGTTTCGTTACTATTATTTTTAAATACGAATTTTCTCTCTGCACCGAAAGAAATTGATGCAATATTTGAACATCGTTTCAAATCTCTTTCTGTATCTTTATGCCAACCGATATACTCGTTACCGTTGGCATATCGGTTTACCCAAACAAAATTGTATTCGAAATTATTCGTTACATTTTCTAAGACTTTCCGAATTATTTTTAATGTTGGTGTCCATTGTTTGCACGGAAAAGTATTACCAGAAAAACTATAAGTAATACCGGGATCACCGTAGGCTGCCTGTTGTCTGGGAATTTCTCGCCACTTATTTCCTACGTATACTTGTGAAAATTTTCCCGTAAAATATGTTATTTCATTTTCCAAATTACTATATAATTTATCCGCTTGTATTTTATCGAAAAGGATCATGTATTCGTAATGTAAATTATTTTTATTATACGTAATAATCATTTTAACTTACAGAATTCTATGTCTTTTCGATCGTTTAAATAAGATCGTTTGTAACTTTATTAAAACTTTATTTTTAATCGAAAATCTTTTAATTCAAAGTTAAAAGTCTTAAAAGTCACAAAGTCTACGGTATCAATAGGTGTAACTTCATTTTGAGGAACAGAGCTTTCGTTTTGAAGTATTGCTGTATTAGATTTTGGGTCGTCTCGAGATACATTTTCATTTCGTTTGATTTTATCCTCTTTCATTTCACAGACCAACTTAATATTTGGTAAATTCACATTAGCAATATTTTCTTTTATTTTTATTCCAAAATTTTTCATTTCAAAATTAAATTTTAAATCGACATCATTTTCATTAAGAAATGTTTCACATGCTTTTATCAACTTATCAATGATTGCACTTCCTTTATTCATATTTTTTGCCATTTGTTTCGTTTGATAAAGTTAATCTTACTTATATAGTCATCACTTTTTTAATTCTATAATTAATTTTTTATATAATTAATTAATTTTATTTCTTATTTAAAAATTGAAATTAGAAATTGAAATTAGAAATTGAAATTGAAATTGAAATTAGAAATTAGAAATTAGAAATTAAAATTGAAATTAGAAATTGAAAATTGAAATTAGAAATTGAAAATTGAAATTAGAAATTGAAATTAGAAATTAAAAATTGAAATTAGAAATTAAAAATTGAAATTGAAATATAAATCAGAGTAACTCTAAAATAAAGTAGGGATATTGAATCTGAGAAACTCTAAAATAAAGTAGGGATATTAAATCTAAGAACCTCTAAAATAAAGTAGGGATATTAAATCTGAGAACCTCTAAAATATAGGAGGGATATTAAATAAGTGAAACTCTAAAATCAAATAGGGATATTAAATCAGAGAAATTCTAAATTAAAATAGAAATAATCAGAGTAGAAGTAAATCTGAGAAACTAAAATAAAGCAGGGATATTAAATAAATAAAATAAAGTAGAGATATTAAATCATAGAAACTCTTAAAATAAAGTAGAAATATTCAATCTGAAACACTCTAAAATAAAGTAGAGATATTAAATCAGACACTAAAATAAAATAGAGAAATAAAATAGAGATATTAAATCAGAGACACTCTAAAATGGAAAACTTTCTTAAAATGTTTTTTGTGGATAAAATTTCTTAACAAAGAAATTTTATCAAAACAAAAATTGTACTAGGGGGAAATAAGTGTTCATATATATATATATATATATATATATATATATATATATATATATATATATATATATATATATATATATATATATATATATATATATATATATATATATATATATATATATATATATATATATATATATATATATATATTATATATTAATATATTATAATATATATATATATTATAATATTTAATATATTTTAATTATATATTATAATATTAATTATATATTATAATATTAAGTATATATTATAATATATATATATTACATATTAATATATTATAATATATATATATATATTACATATTAATATATTATAATATATATATATATATTATAATATTAATATATTATAAACACTTATTTCCCCCTAGTACAATTTTTGTTTTGATAAAATTTCTTTGTTAAGAAATTTCATCCACAAAAAGCATTCTAAGAAAGTTTTCGATTTTAGAGTGTCTCTGATTTAATATCTCTACTTTATTTTTGAGTGTCTCTGATTTAATATCTCTACTTTATTTTTGAGTGTCTCTGATTTAATATCTCTACTTTATTTTTGAGTGTCTCTGATTTAATATCTCTACTTTATTTTTGAGTGTCTCTGATTTAATATCTCTACTTTATTTTAGTGTCTCTAATTTATTTCTCTATTTTATTTTAGAGTGTCTCTGATTTAATATCTCTACTTTATTTTAGAGTGTCTCTAATTTAATTTCTCTACTTTATTTTAGAGTGTCTCTAATTTAATTTCTCTACTTTATTTTAGAGTGTCTCTAATTTAATTTCTCTACTTTATTTTAGAGTGTCTCTAATTTAATTTCTCTACTTTATTTTAGAGTGTCTCTAATTTAATTTCTCTACTTTATTTTAGAGTGTCTCTAATATAATTTTTCTCTAATTTAATTTCTCTACTTTATTTTAGAGTGTCTCTAATTTAATTTCTCTACTTTATTTTAGAGTGTCTCTAATTTAATTTTTCTACTTTATTTTAGTGTCTCTAATATAATTTCTCTCTAATATAATTTCTCTACTTTATTTTAGAGTGTCTCTAATATAATGTCTCTTTACTTTATTTTAGAGTGTCTCTGATTTGTCTCTGATTTAATATCTTTACTTTATTTTAGAGTGTCTCTTATTTTCAATTTCTTATTTTCAATTTCTTATTTTCAATTTCTTATTTTCAATTTCTTATTTTCAATTTCTTATTTTCAATTTCTTATTTTCAATTTCTTATTTTCAATTTCTTATTTTCAATTTCTTATTTTCAATTTCTTATTTTCAATTTCTTATTTTCAATTTCTTATTTTCAATTTCTTATTTTCAATTTCTTATTTTCAATTTCTTATTTTCAATTTCTTATTTTCAATTTCTTATTTTCAATTTCTTATTTTCAATTTCTTATTTTCAATTTCTTATTTTCAATTTCTTATTTTCAATTTCTTATTTTCAATTTCTTATTTTCAATTTCTTATTTTCAATTTCTTATTTTCAATTTCTTATTTTCAATTTCTTATTTATAAAAAGAGTTTGTTTTAATATCTCTACTTTATTGTACAGTTTATGGTGGATAAGAATTTTTTTCGATTATTCAGAGATTTCAAAATTGGAATTAAGTTGTTGTTACCAAGTATTGATGGTATTTATTAAACTGACAGATGTAATCTATACTTATCCACGTATGATTAGTATTTACCATTAAAATATAAAAATATAATAATTCCATACACACGACTTTATGAAATCTTTCGTGTACGTTCGGATTAAAAAATAAACTAGCTTGATCTTCGATTATTTTAGTTATTTGGTCGTTTTCTTCTGGATCGTTAAGCCTGCAATTTTCATAATTTATTACTATGGGATTTGCATAAAGAAAATCGTCTTCGTCGAAAAAGAAATCTCTATTTTCTAATAAAATAGTAATGTATTTATTTGCCAGGACATATAACGAGTTTATTATCATTTTGTTTACATAAGCCATCTTAAGTGATGGCGAACTTCTAGTTTCGATATGTTCGTCATTATTTTTTCTAAAACTTTCAATAATTTTATCTTTCTTAATTTTTATTTGACATAATTTATTTATTTCCATTTTTCTTACTTTTACTTTTCTTTTTCCGATATAACAAAAGTATGATGATTATCATTACGACGATTACTATGGTATTTCTATTAATAGCTTTAATAATAATAATACTAATAATAATAATAATTTTTAATAATCGTAGAAAAATCGACTTATTAAAAATAAATATTTATCCGAAACGTAAAATTCAGTGTACCCACGATTTCCTTTACGTTCGCGAATATAACGTGTGTGTAAACAAGAAGTGCCTGCCCGTTGCATTCCTTTATCACATAGAATCGGTTCCTAAAATATATCTCGATAAAGATTGGTATTGTCAAGAAACTAAATTTGGAAATATCGAGTTAAAAAAACGAGATAGTTCGAACAGTTATTTTTTCGATTTTTTTAAGCAAAAATTTAATAAAAATCCGACAGTTAAAAAGTGTACAAAAGGTGATCATCTAGAAAGTGGAAATGCGATTTTAGATTCTTACGTTTTGGTAACTTGTGATGAAGCACATCCTTTTGTGTTTTGTCCATTTCCTAGCGTGTTAGCAAAAATTGACAAAGAATGGTTGTGTCGACCTACCGTTTCCAGTTTAGATGTCGAAGTCACATCGAATAAAGAAAAGTTTTCGTTAACAAAATATTTACACGACGATAATACTTATTTCGTTCCTTTTAAAGCGATAATAAATGGAAAAATTAATTTCGATTTTTTGATGTGGAAAAATAACAACCTTAACGTATATAAGAATGGAGAATTAATACTAAACACAACTATTCCTTTTATTATAAATAATATTAGTTTTTATGCGATTACTAAGTTTCCTCTTAACAAGAACAATTATTATTTCGAAAAAGGTGAATTTGTGCGATGCGAAAATGGAGAAATTTACGATATTTTGAGAATGGGTTGCGATCGACCGAATTTTATTTATCGATTAAGGTTGTAATTTAACGATCGAATTATACAGATTACATATAAGATCTGCATTTTTCGTTATGTTTTTCAATTTTAGTTCTCTTAATTTGTAATGAAAATTTATATTATACAATATACTCTCGGAAAAATATTCGTCTATCTCAATTGCTTCCTTTAATTTTCGATCGGAGAGTACGATTACTTCTGTTTCGTTTATTAAGTGCATCGGTATTTGTTTATAGTTTTCGACACTATCTTTGGGAATTTTATACATTTTATACGTATTAGGAATCGATTTTAAATTTACTAGATGTGAATTTTTTAAATATTCGTATAATAGGTTTGTTACGTTCGGAGGTAAATCTCGTGCTGTTAAAAATTGGACATCTCTAGTTGCGTTTATTATTTCTCTTTTTGAATTTGCTTCTACTATACCCGTGAATTTTTGGAACTTTTCCAGTACTTTAACTGTCGATAAATTCTTAGATTTTATTAAATAACAGTACTTTTTGGGATCGTGCAATAATATTCTCGTAACACGGAAATCTTTGTTTTTTGTAACGTTTAAGATATTTCTATCCGAAGCTGAAATTATTATATCTGTTATTTCCTTCAAGTCCTTTGTATATATGATTATATTTTCTTTTTGATGAATAGATATTACGAAAAAATTGTCAAATATTTTGCGAATCACTTCGTTCGATACGTTTTTAACGTAAATATGTTCACCGTATAGATCGATATTATATTTTCCTATTAATTTTATCTTAGCAGAAGGATCTTTAATGTAAGAAGCGATGTCCGTGGTGTTATGTGTTATCACACCGATAGTATTATTATTAACCTTTGTTAAAATGAATATCGATAAATATTTAAATGTTTGTTCGAATAAATCAGTACAAATGTGATACAGAAACATTCTTTATTTCAATATATTATTTTAGACACAGTAAAAGTTTTGTAACAGTTT
The DNA here is from genome assembly GCF_048544385.1 of Mastigoproctus giganteus. Lineage (NCBI taxonomy): Eukaryota > Metazoa > Arthropoda > Arachnida > Uropygi > Thelyphonidae > Mastigoproctus > Mastigoproctus giganteus. The sequence continues at coordinate 52,970 of NW_028328348.1, forward strand.
TCATTTTTTAATATGACACAGAAACGTAATATGTATTTAAACATTCTAATTAATAATAAATTTCAAACGTATTTGTTAAATATCGAATCACAATCAAAATTGTATTCGTGAATTTTACAATAGGATTCAAGAGGAACATTACCGTTGCCGATGCCATTGTCGTCGACGAAATACGACCATCGATCTTGAGTTACACTGACGAATGTAGAGGGCATCAATCTTTGATTTTTCAGACATTTTTCTAACAATTTTGTTTCGTTGTTTAATCTTACTAACCTGTGAGCAATTACAAATTTAACTATCGATTTTAAACAATCAAATGGGTTTCTTTCGTAAAATCTTTTAAAATAATTTCGATAGCAGTGATTTAATCTTACTAATCTTTTAAAACTTTTATCGCATTTTCGAAAATAAGACGTTTCTACAATGAATAATTTAAAAATTTCGTAATCAACACGTTTAGGTTCTTCTTTAGTATTAAAAATTGTAAATGTGCCTGTCAAATAATCAGAAGTATTATCGATACGTATACTTTTTACGTCATAAAAAACTGACCTTTTGTATTTTTTAATTCCATAAAATGGTCTCTTGTGAAACGAAGAAATGCGATGATAGTCATTCCAATAATAATCTTCTAAAGACCTTTTCCGTTTACGTGTAGTAGAAGAAGTTGACAGTGGTGAATCAGCCCTTATAGATTCATCGGATTCTGCTGGCCTTTCATCGTCATCTCTGTCAATTGCAGACATGTTTGATGGAGGGTGATCTTCCATAGACATTGGAGGCTGATCTTCCGTAGACATTGGAGGATGATCTTCCATAGACATTGGAGGATGATCTTCCATAGACATTGGAGGGTGATCTTCCATAGACATTGGATGGTGATCTTCCATAGACATTGGAGGGTGATCGGGCGTAGACACTGCAGGATAATGGGGCGTAGACACTGCAGGATAATGGGACGTAGACACTGCATGGTAATCGGGCATAGACACTGCAGGGTAATCGGGTATAGACACTGCAGGGTAATCGGGTATAGACACTGCAGGGTAATCGGGTATAGACACTACAGGATAATCGGGTATAGACACCACAGGATAATCGGGTATAGACACCGTAGGATGATCGGGCATAGACACCGTAGGATGATCGGGCATAGACACCGTAGGATGATCGGGCATAGACACCGTAGGATAATCGGGCATAGACACCGTAGGATAATCGGGCATAGACACTGTAGGATAATCGAGCATAGACACTGTAGGATGATCGGGCATAAACACTGTAGGATAATCGGGCATAGACACTGTAGGATGATCGGGCATAGACACTGAGAATGGTTCCATCATTTGCATAACTTTCGAGTTCACTTCGTGCAATACTTTGATTATTTCATAACCTTTTTTTATCAACATTTGTATTTTTTCTTTTTTTAAATTTTCCGCATTTTGATTATCTTCAATTTGTTTCCTTTCTGTGGTATTATCTTTCTGATTGTCTTCGCCATCTCTCTCTTTCTCATTATCTTCGCCATTTTTCCGATTGCCTTCGTCATCTTTCCGATTGCCTTCGCCATCTTTCCGATTGCCTTTGCCATCTTTCCGATTGCCTTCGCGATCTTTTTGATTGCCTTCGTCATCTTTGTGATCGTCTTCGCTATCTTTCTGATCGTCTTCGTTAGTTGGGTTTAATCTTTTACTTTCACTATCGCTAAAGTATCTTTCGTTTCGAAGAAATGTAGCACAATCTTCTTCAAAATATCTCAGGTTGTCATCAAAATATCTTCGACTGTCATCTGAATATCTTCGACCGTGACTATCATCTAAATATATTTCACTTTCTTCTAAATATCTTCGACCTTCTTCCAAAATATTTTCATCTTCGACTTCTTCGTCTTCTAAATGTCTTCGACTGTTATCTGAATATCTTCGACTGTGACTATCATCTAAATATTTTTCACTTTCTTCTTTTTCACTAAAAAATCTTTGACGACGATTATTTAAATATCTTTGACTATCATCTAAATATATTTCACTTTCTTCTAAATATCTTCGACCTTCTTCCAAAATATTTTCATCTTCGTCTTCTAAATATCTTCGACCTTCTTCCGAAATATTTTCGTCTTCGTCTTCTAAATATCTGCGATGATGACTACTTTCGCCACCGAACTCCATGATTCGATTCAATACTCTGTAACCAAAAAGTTGGTTTGATGGTATTTATATATTCTTATGTTAGGTCTATTATTATTATTATTATTATTATTATTTGGAAATGCTAATAGATGGTGATTATTAAAAATGGAATTAAAAAAATGGTGAGTTGGAATTAAAAACTGTCGTTGGTAATTTTGAAATTGAGAATTTTGAAATTCGGAATCGTAAATCATTTTTTTTTCGGGATCGGATAACGTTTGGTAAGCTTCTGAAATAGTTTTAAATTTTGATTCTGCTCCAATGTCGTTGGGATTTTTATCGGGGTGATATAAAAGGGCAAGTTTCTTGTAGGAATCTTTAATTTGTTGTGGAGTGGCATTTCTCGGTACCTCTAGTATCGCGTAGTAATCATTCATTTTTTAAAAAATTTTAGAAAATACTACTTTACTTTTTTTTTATATAGGTTTCAACAAATCAGAAAATGTATATTTTATTTTCTTTCTAAATAAAAACAGAGGAGTTAATTTATATTTTTGTCTAAACAGTAATTCGAAATGAATAAATCGTTTCCACTTCATACGATTTATGAAAGTTTTACATTCTTTTATCAAAAGTTCGATTTTTTCGTATTTGAAATAAACCAAATTTAATAAAAGTAATATATTTCTTAATTGATCTTTAATAACTTTTTCGAAATCTATTTTTCTGATACCGATATCCGATACAAATTCCGGATTGCACTGACGATCGTATTTTACAGAAATGTCGTTAATCACAAATACGAAATTGATAACATCACCTCTTTTAAACGTTTTTATATTAACGACTCTTTGCATAAGACGAACGTGCGGTGCTATCGTACGAGATTTGTACTCGTATAAAGCTCTCACTTGACAACTGGTACTACTTTCGTTATGATTTTTGTTGCTATTTACGAAACAGGTAATAAGAATTTCTTTTAATATTTCGAATCCGTCTGATGTAGTTTCCTTCATTAGGTCGGCAAATACTTTAATTTCTGTCGTTTTTAGAGCCGATTTTACGACGTTATTAGATTTTACTTCCATTCCTTTATGTTGGATGACGTCGTTTTTTAAAAGAAGATATTTTTTTCTCGTTAAAAATATCAATCCGTCGTAAGTATTTTCAAACTGTAAATTTATTCTGGGACGATTTAAGTACCTATTTATTTGTAGGTTTGTCGTATTACAGTTACTGACGAATAAACTGTCCGTGTCGCAATAAGGCACTATTTCTTTGCAATGCCTTAGATATCGATATGCTCCTAGCAACATGTATCGTGCAAAACACGTTACGCTCATTCCTAAGCACATGTTACCGAGAACGGTATCCGTAGAACCCATTACTCCGTACATGGAATTGACTAAAATTTTAAGAGAGAATTGCATGTTATTGTGATAACTTCTCTCCTCAGATGGAACTGTTTTCATCAAATGTTTGTGCTTGCGACGTTCGTCTATAAAAGATGCTAACATTTTCGGAATCATTCCGGTCTCGTTTTTATCGCAAACCATTAATAACTCGTCGCGTTCCGCAATTTTAGGATATTGGTAACGAGTGTTATCTTCGAGAACTTCGAAAAAATCTTTTTCTTCGTGTATTCGGTACGGTACCGCCGCGAATTTCTTTTTATTGGTTAATTTCTCGTACGCACTTTTATGCATTATAGTGAAAGTTTCGTAACTGATATTGTTATCGATTATTACGCTGGGATATAGAGATTCAAAATCGTACACGACGACGTCACGATAAAAGGAATTTGCATGGCAAAAATTTAAAGCACCCTGGTACGATTTTTTTCCGGAATAAAGAGAATCGAATGTAACTATATCGCCATTACTTTTTTCGCACGATTTAACATTTTTTAACAGATCTACATTTAGGAAATATCCCATTAATGTTCCGAAAGATTTCACTAAATGTAATAGATATCGCGAATTTCCGTAGTACAACGCCTCTTCTATATTTAATACCGTGTAATTTGCCCGTATAATTAAAAAATTAATTACGGTGTCTTTTTCTATTATTCCCAATACCAGTTCGGAATCCACTAAGCAGTATTCCAGACATTGGAGAAAAGTTCCAAACATTTCTTTTTTGATTCCTTTCGGTCGAATTAATTGGTAGCATTCTTCGTTGTCGGTCGAGAGTAAATGTTCTTTTTTTAATCTGAAATTAGCTTGATACCATTTGTGAATGGAGGTGGTTTGAATGGGAACTTTTCTCCTTTTCAATTTTTTTTCGGCGACCGTGTCGAGTTTTAAATTCGGCATGCCGTACGGAGCAAAATCTTTAATGTAACAGAATAAATCTATAACGAATTTGTTCAAAACTCTGGTTACCAAATTAGTTCCTATGGTTTTGGAATTAATTAATTTTAATAATCTTTTGTTCAAAAAAAATAATCTAGCAACGATACAGGGAAAATCGAACCGATTTATGTTGTAGCCGGTTATAATAGCTATGTCGTTTCGACACGTAATTTTTAAAAAATCTAATATCATATCCGCTTCGTTATTATACTCTTTTAGGAGATCGTTACCTAAATCTAAAGATTCCGTGATAGGATTTAAATACGAAACACTTTTTTCTGTGATAATTAATTTTCCGTCTTTCATTAATTCTCCGATCACGATACTAATCATGACGATAGAATCAGTTTCGTGAAAACCGTCAGGTATGCGATCCGTTTCGTCCAATGGAATCGTTTCCAAATCAAAAGACAGTATTTTTAATCGCGGTAAATCGGATATATTCGTTTCTATTCTTTCGATCGAACTTAACAAATATCGATCGGTAGTTTTGAATTCGTACCAGTTGTAATAAAAGTATTTCACGTCAAATTTATTCCATAAGTCTATATTGATTCGTAATAACCAATCTTCCTCTTCGAAGTAAGAAACACTTGGAATTTTTTGTATTCTACAGAAATTTCCGATTTCGTACGTTGTAGCACCGATCACGTAAAGTTTAAAAAAATGATGACGTTCTTGATTTTTATCGGATACGAAGCTTTCTGGATATAATTGTTGAAAGTGTTCAATTCTCGATATTTTCCTTAAGTAAAACTTCACTTTGGGGAAAATTTTTTCAATTGCTTAGAAAACAAATGTACGTTGTCTTGGTCGATGTGTATTCCAATCCATTCTAAAAAATATTTTTCTACAATAATTATTTCACCGTTTTTTGTTGCACATTTTATTAAGATCTTTTTAACGTTATGTCGTTTAGTATGAAGTTTCTGCCAATCAAGTGTGTATAGTAACATTTTTCCGAATGATGTGGTTGATATCGTAGATATATATATATGTATATGTGAGAAATTTTCGAAAAAAATAAATATTCTCCGAATTTTGGTTGAAATTTTTATTCAGACATAATAAAAAGTAGAGAAAATAAAATTTCAAAATGACAATTGTTATTAATTTAATTATTCTTGTCTGTCACATCCGTCCTTTTTCTTTTGCTTCCTAAGGAGTTGTAAGAATGGATACTTTCACCAATAGCCTTTTTTGGAATTTTCACAAATCCTTATCGCTCGACTCCCCAGTTCTCATGTGCAGTCTGAAGAGCAGAACGATACGGGAACGTAAAAATTATACTTAACACAATTTGACGTCGACAAAGTCTAATGTAAAAAACAGATTATAGTCGAATTAGACATAAAAAAAATAGAGAAATAGCATCCCTTTACTCGATTTAACTGTATTAAAAGTTTATTTTAATTGAAAATTCAAGTTAAAATTCACACAGTCTAGAGTATCAATAGGTGTAACTAAATAATTTTGAAATTTAGGGTCGTCTCGAGATACATTTTCATTTCTTGATTTTATCCTCATTCATTTTAGAGACCAACTTAATATTTTTAATTAAAAGTTAGAAATTGAGAAATTAGAAATTGAGAAATCGGAAATTGAGAAATCGGAAATTGAGAAATCGGAAATTGAGAAATCAGAAATTGAGAAATCAGAAATTGAGAAATTAGAAATTGAGAAATTAGAAATTGAGAAATCAGAAATTGAGAAATTAGAAATTAAGAAATTAGAAATTGAGAAATTAGAAATTAAAAATTAGAAATTAAGAAATTAGAAATTAAAAATTAGAAATTAAGAAATTAGAAATTAAAAATTAGAAATTGAAATTAAAAATTAAATTAAAAATTAGAAATTGAAATTAAAAATTAAAAATTGAAATTAAAAATAAATTGAAATTAAAAATTAGTAATTGAGAAATTAAAAATTAAATTAAAAATTAGAAATTGAAATTAAAAATTAAAAATTGAAATTAAAAATAAATTGAAATTAAAAATTAGTAATTAGAAGTTGGATTTCAAAATTAGAAATTGAATAAAATAAAATAGAGATATTAAATCAGAGAAACTCTAAATTAAAGTAACTCTAAAATAAAGTACAGGTACACAGAGAAATATATATATATATATATATATATATATATATATATATATTATATATAATCTATTATATATACTTAATATATATATTATATATATATAATATATTTTATATATATAATATAAGTCGGGCATATGGTGGAATGTAATGGATTGACTGTAAGAATGGATACTTTTTCACCAATAGCATTTTCTGGAAGAGTTTAGTTTTCACAAATCCTTATCCCTCGCCTCACCAGTTCTCATGTGCAGTCTGGAAAAACGAATGATAAGGAAACGTAAAAATTACACTGACGTCGATAAGGTATTTACAATTATTTCTTCTTTTGATTTTATCCTCATTCATTTCACAGACCAATTTATAAAATTAATTTTTGGTATATTTATTTGACATCATTTTCGTTTGGAGACGGGGCTTGGAGACGGAGTCAAGGGGCTTGGAGACGGACTCAAGTCCAAAATAAAATTTTGGACTTGAGTCCGTCTCCAAGCCCCTTGGCAAAGCTATAAGTAAATTGAGCACTTCGTCTTCCCTCCTCCTTTCTGATGGAAAGAATGTTTCGCATACTTTTAACGAAATAATCAATCATTCAATTTGCTTTATTTATCTTTTTGCCATTTGTTTCATTTGAGTAAAGTTATCGTTATTTATAGAGTCGTCACTATTTTATGTAATTTTTAATATAATTAATTAATTTTATTTCTTATTTCAATTTTTAATTTCTAATTTATTTTAGAACAGTATAAATATTGACAGCATTCAATGTGTACACTAGACAAATTCGATGAAAATGGCAGAAAAAATTGACAAAGCAAGCTCTATAATTGAAAATTTAATGAAAGAGATTTTAAACAAAACTGCTGAAAAATCAAGCAAAAAATATTCTACTGTTGATTTTTTAAGCAAAACTGCTGAAAAATCAAATGTCGATCTCAAATTCAATTTTGAATTGAAAGATTTTGAAATAAAAATAAAAGGTAGTATTTCAGACGTAGAAAAATATTTTATTTTGAATTTGCCTTACTTAAAATTTTTCTCTGAAATAAAACCTTTCAAAGATGAACAATGTAAATTTACAGAATCTAATGAAGAAAATGAAAAAAGAGACGAACATGTACCTTTTACAGCTGGGCAATTTAAAGATCAAAAACAATTTACAAAATCTAATGAAGGAGAAAGAGATGAAAATGTATTTCAAACGTTTTAAAAGAAAAGGATAATGATAAAAAAAATTAATACAAAGACAAAACTTTTCAACCATTTAGATTATAAACAAAATAAAAAAAATATCGATTAAAATAAAATGATTTCTGGTGGATAAGAATTAGTAATGTGCCGCATTCTCTGGCATTGAGTTTATAGTTTTCACAAATTCCTCTCATTCGCATTGCCAGTTCTCATATGCAGTCTGGGCAAAACGAGTGATAAGTAAATGTAAAAACTATCAAATTGTTGAATCTGGACGGTTATAGTTTTCACTAATTCCTGTTACTCGAATTGACAGTTCTCATATGCAGTCTGGGCAAAACGAGTAATAAGGAAATGTAAAAACTATCAAATTGTTAAATCTTTAGGGCGTTTGGTTTTGTTTTTAAAATTTTGGACTTGAATCCGTCTCCAAGCCCCTTGGCAAAGCTATTATGTAAATTGAGCACTTCATCTTCCCTCCTCCTTTCTGACGGAAGGAATTTCAACCATTTCAATTCAATTTTGAATTGAAAGATTTTGAAATAAAATGAAAGGTCGTATTTCATATAGAAAAATATTTTATTTTGAATTTGCTTTTTGAATTTGACATATACGGTCTGGACGAATCACATTTATTATAGTTGAATCGATTAATCATAATTTCCTATCACACCGGCCACTCTAGGTGTTTTTTGTGTATACTAGGGCAGCCAAATGTGATATGAAACGATGTTAACAGTATAACTTTTACAGTATGACTTTATTAGTTATCGTTTTTTTAAATTTTATGCAGTTTGAACTGTTTGATTTATATGTGTTTGGACAAGGAATGTTAAAATGATCTTGAATCGATAGTTCTGTGTAACATTTTACAAAGCCCAAAAATGTGTTATTTTTGAAATGAAAATAGCAATCCGAACATGGTGTGTTTTTATCTCCGAAATGTTCATTGAATTGAAATTTTTCGTCACAGTTACATTCAAAACTATTGCTTAATCCTGACATAGCAGACTGGTAAGTATTTTTTAAACAAGGATCACTTATGCATTGAAATTTATTAAAAAGAGGTTTCATGAGATTGTTCATATTATCTAACGATGAACATTTACATTGGTACCTATAGTTTCCATTAATTTCTTCCAAGGGATCTCGAAATAGATCTCTTAATTTTGCTTTTTGATCATTTTTAAATGTATCGATTAAAAAATTTTTAGTATTATCTGCAGCAAGATCGTTTTTACAAGCATGATAGAGATTCCCATCTGTACCACCAAAAATAAATGGGTATTTCAATATACAATTCCATCCCGTGATCGAATAAACTGGTATTGTGGTTTTATTATTACATTTATTTATTCCTTTCGGTACGCAATAAGTAGCAAATCGTTTTAATTTTCGATTGTTTACGTAGAATTCGTTTATTTTAGTAACCGTAATTTTTTCGAAATCGCCATTCGAACAAATTTTCGAACAGTCACAATTTTTATCTTCGCATTCGTAACCCCCGACGTTACATATCATGTCCGTTATCGGCAAACGAATATTTTTCAGTTTGGGTAAATTGATAATTACGTGTTCGTCGTCATCTTTGATTGGTACGTGTAGCATATTTTCGAAACCAGTTTTATAATATAAAGTAATTACGATAATTAAAAAAATAATATATATGATTATTAATAACATAATTTTTCTTATTTTTTGCGGTGTCTTCCTTTTTATATTCGGTACGTCGCACGGTGGCAACGTGACTATTTGGAATTTGGAGAACAGTTGGAAATTAATAGAAATACAAAATACATTTGTATTAATGGTTTCCTGGGGAAATTTTCTCTTTTACACGGAAGAGAAATGCAACGATAATAACTTGGAAGTGATAGAATTTAAGTACGGAAAGACAAAGAAAAAATGCGCATTGTCGTACGACACGTTATTTCAGTGGGTTAGTGGAGTTACGAAAACTTTTGTAGATACGAAAAAGTCCATTTTAGAAAATTTAAATTATTTAAAAAACATAAATAAAGTGTAACGATGCCTTTCGATTCGACTTCAGAAATATCCGAAAAGGAATCTGAGCGAGGCGCTCCACAAGATAATAAAGCCGACGAAGAATTAATTTCTTTGAAAACAGTTCCTCGTCAATCGGTGTTTGAAATGTCAATAGAAAATGCGACTAGGGACGAATATAACAAAGTAATTTTTAAACTATTTGAAAAAGGTTATTTCATGCATTATATTGACGATACCGTAAGTGCAATAATTGCTAATAACGAAATATTAAAAGCCGATCTCGCTATAATTCTGACAGATCCTAAAATGAAATTTAGTTTGACCGATATGACAATGACCGATGTAGCTTGTTTAAATTTTAATATTAATTTTCGTATTCGCAGAGAACAAATAATAGAAAGCTTTATTCGTGATCTTAATAATATTCTTCACGGTAACGACGAAACAAATCTCGCATTTAAACAGAGTGTATATGAATTATTTAAAGATAAAATAAAGAGTGATGAATAATTACGTACATACGGTTAATTTTTCCAAGATTAAAGAAAATATGTATTTTCGTTTTGTTAATAATATGGTTCCCAAAAAATTTCCGATGCATCTCGTTGACGAAAAAAATCAAATAATCAGTATTATAGGACCCGATAGTGATGAATTAAAGAAAATTCTAAATAATCAATTGAAAGAAGATGCGTCTCTAGTCTCGTGGAAGGAAGAACCGTACGTAGCTTTAAAATATTTAGAATACAATATAAATTTTGATAGTCTATTGAAAGAAATACGGAAGCGCACTGGTTATACCATAATAGATACCGTTACTAAGATACAACGCAATTTAAAAGATAATCCGTCTGACAAGAATATGTCCGAAAAATTACAGGCGTTATACGAATTGTGGAACAATTGGAATAAAGGAAAATGATGGAAATAAAAAAATGGGAAGACAATTTACAGGAAGTACAAAATGTGGCAATGAATAATAACGTAAAGAGTTCGCTAGAAGATCGGATAATACCGGCAACTTTATTTTCGACGGCCGTTCCTATATTTTTGGCTTTGATTCTTTTAGCTATATTTCGCGTAGGTATTTTCGTATTTATAATATTTGTTATATTATTGTACGCATGTTTAATATTTATTTATAAAAAACATAAAGTGATGTACGTGAAAATATCAAATTTTTTATCCGCGATTGCGGAATTTATAAATGAGCGAATGACAAATATAACAAAAGTAGTTAATTAAGATGTTTTCGTTAATAATTTTAATTTTGTTTTTTCTTTATGTTTACATTTCGATTATGCGTTTTAAGATTCCCTATTCTTTGTTAGATAAGGTAAATATAACGTTAAAAAAATACGATTGCTACGAATCGTCGATACCTTGTATAGATAATTGTTCCACGTTGTGTAAAGACTATCGAGATATCAGTTGCATCAATAATATTTGTCAACCGGATATCACGAAAAAAAATCTTGAATTTTGTGAACAAAAATACGGAGGATTACTAATGTATACTAGTGTGGGAAACACTGGTATTACACAATGGGATTGCGTTTGTTTGTTTAGTGAATATTTTACAAAAGATTGCAAAACGAAACACAAATACATATGCGAAGAGGGTATTTTTAAAACCAATGATGGTATGTTACCCAGTTGCGAATGTCCCAAAGATAAAAAATTATTTGTTTTAAGATCGCCTTTTACTAGAAATTTACCTTATTGTGTGTCTAAAGAAGAACACAAGATATTGAGCGAAACGCACGTTTATTAAACCAACATATTATTGAGCGAAACGCGCGTTTATTTAATTAACCTTTAAAGCCAAAAAATGTTTTTTCGTTTTTAGATATCCTTTCTCTTCCGGTTGGTAGTATTTTTTTAAAAAATTCGTATAAAATAATCTACACATTACGGCACATTTTACTACTTTCCATAATATTCTGTAATAACAAATAGCAGCAGGATTTTTGCCGTTTTTATGTTTTTTCAAAATTTTCAGAGGGATAAATTGATAACCGTAAGATGTAAAATTTTTACTTACCGCATAAATATCTTCGTTTATGCATGCGTTTTCGATAAAATATCTTTCGTATACATTAAAATAATCATCATTGTTCAAATGAATAAAACGATTAATGAAATCATAATCCAAGTTAACAATTAAATTTTTGGGACAGATAAAATCTACGTATTTAACGTCGTCACTGAACGTACATTGGAAAACTAATTCTTTCTGAAAATAACACAAACAATTACCATTAGAAATATGCAAAGATAGAAACTGACGAATGCTATTATAATCGTCGACATTAATAAATTTAAAAATCAAAAAAGAATCTTTCGTTTTAAACGCAATTAAGTCGCTGATCTCGTCTATTATTACAAAATCCGGTTTGATTTCTTTTGAAATTTTATTACAAAAGCAAATCAATTTACTAAACGAATAAATTGTACATATTTCTATTTCCACGATATGTTTATGTATAGGTTTGTTAAAAAATCCCGAATGGATTGTCAACCCGTACAAATTAAATATTCCTACGTCTCTATTTAAGATTTTGAATAAGTTTTTAAAATATGTATTTGTTAATTGAAAAATATTTTTTACAAAAAATATTGGAGTTATTACATAAAATAATGGAAATATATCATATTTGTCAATTGAAGTGTCGTTCCATAAGTTCTGAAGACTTTCTTCGATTGTTGGTTGGATTACTTCATACTCCTCGTAGTCTTCACGGATTTCTCGGATTTCTTCCAGTTCCAGTTCCATTTGATGTTCGATTCTTCTTGGTACCTTTAATATAATACGTGTTACAAATGTTTTAATTAATATTTTATATCTTTTGGAAAATTTATATAATATACATATTTTTTTTAGATCAAAGTATTTTTTTTTTTTTGTTTGTTAGAAATAAAAAGAAAGATACAATACCGAGGTTTATTTTATTCCGAAATGGTATGTATTCCAAAATGGTGTACAACTGAAAAGAGAAATTATAAATTAGGCGATCTGAAAAAGATGGTCGAAGAAAATATGAGAGACAGTTTGATAAAATGTATTTTGGATACACGATTATATCCGTACGAAGTTATCAAAAGAGTTGTGACTATTCAATTACAAACAAAAGGAATTAAATTTAAAAATGCAGATGAAGTGTGTGAAGCCATAGCATGTGATGGTGATTATACTATAAAATTGTAGCAAAAAGAGATTTTTTTCCGATTTGACAATTTGCAATACGATAAAATGGTATGGTATAATAAAAAGGGGTAGTTTTTTCTAACACCGGATATAATTGCCATTCTAAATATTCGTTATATTTATAAAAAAAATCTTTTTTACAATCGTATTTGTATACCAAACGAGTTTCTACGTAATATATATTGTCACAATTTGTCCTGTCCAGCACGTAATAGATACATTTCGAGTAATATTCACTTATGATTTTTGCACTTGAAATTACGTCATTAATAATGCGGTAATCTTCGGTGTAACAATATAAATAACTATCTCTCCTTTTAATTGTCATTTTTTGAACAAGTAAATCATATATTATTTTTGAATCTTCGTGATTAGCAAATGTCAGAATCCATTTTCCACGATTCATTACTGAAAATTAACTAAAATAAAGGAACATGTCGAATAACATTTTCAGGGAATACGGAAAACAATTTTATTACTACAAACTCATTCGAAACATAATCTCACCGCAAGATATAATTGTTTTTAACGACATTATAGATTGGAAAGAGACGTACGAAAAAATTAAAATATTCACGTTTTGGTCAATGGGAAATAAATATTTCACCGAAGGAGCAAAAAAAGTAATATTTTATTTTTGGTATTTATGGATTATAAGAGGTTATCCGATTACAATCCAAGATGTCGAATTATTTTTACCGGGAAAAGATATATTAATAACATTTCGTGGAATAAAATTTCTTCTTGTCGATCCTAAATGGTTTAATGAAATAGTTTTTGAAGGAAAACGGGATGTAATCGTCACGACTAATTTTAAACATAATTTGAGCGTTCAACTAGATACACCGACACGTAATGAATTTTATGAAAAAATAAATCGAATGTGGATTGTAAATAATATTAGAAGTAAGTATAATGTTCTTTGTGGTTTTGACGATGACGGGAAAACTGTAACTTTAAATTTAAAATGTACGTAACATTAATACTAGAAAAAAAAATAACTTTTAAAATTAAGAATGAAGACGGTTGTAATTATTACGATAGTAATCATAATTATTGTATTAATTAGTATTGCTATTTATTTTTATTCCCCACTACAATTTGGTGAACTAACTGATGAATCAAAAAAACCACCACCAACAACATTTGATACAGACGATGCAAAGAAGAGAGTGAGAGATAGAGCACTAGAGATACAGAATGAAAAAGAGATACAGAAAGAGAAAGAGAGAGCACTACTAGAGAAAAAGAGAGCACTAGAGAGAGAGCAAGAGGGAGCACTAACATCATCTGTTAAAAATAACCCGCCAACAATCGGTGCAGACAAAGAAAAACTGTTAACAATAATTGGTGCAGACAAAAAAGATAACCCGCCAACAACTGATGCAGACAAAGTAGTTAAACCGCCAACAACTGATGCAGACAAAGTAGTTAAACCGCCAACAACTGATGCAGACAAAGTACCAACAACTGATGCAGACAAAGTACTAATTGTTCCAAAAAAAGCAACCTCTGGAGCATCGGGCACCAATTGATTAAAAAAGAGCTAACTTTTTAAAGCTAACTCTTTACACAATTTCTTTGTCTAGATTTTCTAGGTTGTCTTTTTCTTCTTGACGGCATTCGTTTATTTTATTCCACCACCATTCATTTATATTTTTCTTTATCGTAAAATAAAAATATATTCGATAAATAAAAGTAACGATACTAATTATTAGAAGAAATATAATCCAAGCCCATAAGCAGATGAAAAGTTTTTCGTAAATTAAATTTAATGGTAAAATACAATTGATATTTCGTATCGTGCGATCACCGCTATTTCCGTATTCGTAGACGATGCATTTTGTAATTGTTGGAAAGTATTCGGAAAATTTATGCACGTAAAAAAAATTAGCTTTTAAAATCCAATTAAATCCTAATATAAATATTACTATACTAATACCGTTTAAAAATTCAAACGTACAATATAATACATAATATCCTTTAGAAAAAGAAATAGGGTGTATATTTTTCCAAATAAAATGAGGAAAGTAAAACATAATGGTACATAAAAGTAAAATTATGCTTACCCACTGATAATACAGATGGAAATTAACTTCACGGATTGACGATGAGTCTAACGGTTCGTTGCCTTGCCAAATAGAATGAAACGTCGGATTAGACCAACAGTATGCATTTATATAGTTTCTTTCGTCAGGTTTAACTCGACATTCGATTTGACTTTGGTAAAACGAATTAGTAAGTGTTATGACACACATAACAAAACATAATTTACAAGTAAATTGGTAATATAATCTAAATATAAAAGTATCTATGATTTTAGAAGGTTTTTTGAAATTTAATTTCTGTAAAACTGAAGCTAACATTTACTACTTATATAAAACAGGTAAAATCTGTAGTAAAGTATTAATTTAAAATGTCGTTGCTTTTATTATTTATCCTCTTATCTTCTGCAAATGCTGCCTTTATATGGACTGTCGTTAATTATCCGCCAAATAACAATGACAGTTTTATAGATTCGGAAATTACACGTGCATTTGCAGATACAAAAAAAAAATATCCCCATTTGGATTTTGTTAGAGAAGACGTTGATATTTTTATAGAGTTTGAATTTGTAATTAACGGAGAATCGCATTTTAAAAAATTACCGCATTTTAAAAATTATTTCGGTCCTTCGAAAATTGTGAACAAAAAAATACTATTATATAGTAATAAATATCTATGGACAATAAATCGAGATCAAGATATTCGTTCGCAGACAAAAGATATATTTACTTACGTCATATACAAATTGTTAACTGGGAGTTTAGTGAATTGCGAAAACTCTAATGTAACGTGGGCATTGCTCACCGTTCCGTTTCTTTCTAATTATGCTCGACCCTTTAATGCCGTACATAATGAAATAGCAGAGGCATTTTACGAATGTTCGAATATGTCAAAAGAAATACATTATAACATTGCAATTAAATTTGTAAACAAAGTAGATTATAGAATTTTGAAAATAACTGATGATAAATATATATTTTTTTTGAAATATTCAAATGTTTACGATGATCTTTGTTATTCGTTAACTAGATTTTTAATTTATCATCCTATTACGACTTCGTTAAAATTAAGACGAGTTTTACAATCACAAAAAAATAGTGCTATACAGTTACAAAAAAATAGTGCTTTACAGTTACAAAAAAATATATTTGTTTGTTTAATATATTTGTTGTTTAATACGGTATTATTTCTAACAATTTATATCGAAGGACATGCAAATTATTTAACGTTAAAACTAGTTTTCCAATTTCTCTTAGAGTCATTTCATTTTTCACTTTTTTAGGTTCATCATTATCATCGAATTTGTCGTCATCGTCATCATCATCATCATCATCATCACCGTTAAAATCGATCATAATTTCTTCGCCTTTATCAAATGCGTTAAATACGAATTGGTAAGGATCGAATGTTGCCGTTATTCTTCGCAGTCTGGAGGATGAAGGGCCAGTTATTTCGGGTATAGAGACGTGTCTATTTTTTTCTGGTTCCCAAATATTTTTTTAGTATCGGTACTACCGACGACACAAATATCTTCCGGAGCTATACATTTCAAAAGTGGATGTTTATCGTTTACATGAGTTAATAATTGTTTGAGATTTTTATCGGAAGAATGTTTTTTTATTGCTTTTTGGAGATCATCTAAATCTTTTGGAGAAGGAGAGGCTTTCGCCTCATCGTCTGTATAATCAAAAATGTATTTGAATGTTTCATTTTCAGATAAATCGTGAATTAAATTATCATTTTCAACGTCTTCTATAGAGGAATAATTAAAATTGATCATCTTTGTTTTTTGGCTAAAAAGCCTTATAGATAAAAATGACACGTAAAATTACGTTTCTTTATGTTGCTTATTTATTTATTATTTTTTTTTTAGTATTCGTAGGTTTATATTTTTTTGTATTTTTAACGCTTGTAATTTTCTATTTGTCCGTTTGAATTACAACATGTTCTATCTAAACGTATTTTTATAACAATAACCGAATTAAATTTTTCATTGTAAATACATTCGTAAACCATTCCGTTTTGTAATCCTTCGTATGGAATTTTCAATTGTGTTCCGGCTAATAAATAGCCGTTCATATAAATGAATTCGATGGTGTGGACATTTTTGTATTTATAAATTTTATCGTTTAGAGTGTGAAATATTATTCCATCGGTTTTACCATATCTTACGGTTAATTTAGAAAGCTTATATTCGTATTGTTGAATTTTATAATTCGTTGCTTCGGTAGGAATTGATAAAAAATTTTTAAAATATTCTAGAAATATCCAATCTAATTGTTTTCGATACGTACGTGAGCCTTCTGCAAAATAAACATCCAAAATTATTACTGTATTATCCGGTAATCGTTCGCATGCAAATACAAGTCCCTTCGCGATGGAATAATCGAGTATTTTTTGTTTATTGTCTTCCCAAAGTTCGTACGATTTTTGTGTCAAAACACGACACAAACCCAAAAAATGCCATCGTATTTCAAAGCCACAAAATGTGGTTCTTGTATTTCGTTAAAAACAGGTCGAACTTGTCGTCTTTGTAGATTTTGTTTTAGTAAATGATATGCCGGGAACATACCAATCGAAAATAATTTAGGATATTTATCAGTAATCCAAAATAACCATTTTCTTTCTATCGGTAATTCGGTATATCGATTGTCAGAAAAATGTGTTTCTACTTCGACATTTAAAAAATGTAGATTATTTATTTCGATAATACAAATGTTAGCTACGTCGTTTATGTTCCATTCGTATCTAATTTCGTAACATTGATATTTATTAAAATTTACGAGTTCGTAAAAATTTTTATGCATTTTTTTGGTCCAATTTTTAAAAGGAATTTCTTTGGAT
>NW_028328349.1:0-70645 GCF_048544385.1 Mastigoproctus giganteus
ATACTACACAGAAAATTAGTTACTAGTGCATCATTTATGTAACACAAAGCATGCACCAAAATAAGTCTACTGAAAAAATGAATATATTTGTTAGTAAACAATGTAACAGCTTGAAATAAAAAGAAACCTCTTAATGTGAAAATCATACACTCAATATTTGATCATAACTTTAGGAACAGTACAATTCAAATTTACTGTGAAGACTGATAAACATTCAGAGAGAGAGAGAGATAATACATAGGTTACTCTTTTCAGAAATTTGAATTTCTGAAAAGAGCAACCTTTTCAGACGTAGCTCCTGTATTTTTCAGAAGTAGCTCCCTTATTGAAACTATAGATATCCTTATCCTTCAAGTTACATAAAACACACATTTTTAAATATACAAAAATTGAATTGTTAGGAATATTTTTTTGAACTATACAGTGAATTGTAAGTTAACAGGAATCTGTAACTGACCCACCATTAGGACATTTTTTTAAACAACTTATAAAAACAAAGTTAACAAATAATTCTGTGCGTAAATTGAATAGCTCTTAAGAGGTTGGGAAAATGATGTAAATATTAAAAAAAAAAAACAAAAAACATTTGGATCTGCACACAAAAAGAATGTGACCAAGTGTATGCCAGTATGGTGCACACAACTATCTACTTCAGGCATCTGTCAAGTTTCAATATCAAGGAGTGTTTGTGCACATATTTATACTGGAAAGGATAAAAATGTTTGTTCTTCCTTAGGAATAAGCACTGATCTTATCTTCTTTTTTTTTTTTGATTTATTCATTCTTAATTTGTTTCACCTTGTCACAGTTTGACAGTTGTGCAAGTCTGTTTAAACTTCAATTTAATTTTGTTTATTATACAGTTGTGCGATTAGTTCTTGTTTATTAACAATGTGTGATTTACTAGAAAAATGCATGGCAGAAAACTGTTCAATATTAATTTTTTTTTTTTATTTGTATTTTAATTATAACTGTTAAATGTAAGGATGTTTATTTTTTGTGGCTATAAAATCCAATGAGAAGTGTTAAGCTGTATTTAAACAGTTGTTATAATGTATTACAGATAGCAAGGTTATCTAGTTGTTTCAAGTTGTATGCCATATGTTGCTCATGACAACTTCTGAACTGAAACTTTGTTGAAAAAAAGAGTTTTTATTATACAGCATTACAGAAGTGACAGAGAAGGCTATGGAAGAAGCAATGGTGTACTGTCAAACTACAGTTGTTTAGTATGGTGAGTGAACTGTGTCTGGGGAATTGCAGCTTTGTGTCCAGTATTATAGGCTTCTTATGAATTGTAATTCTGCATGACAAGAGATTACTACATATGTGACGTAATAATGAAAGACAAAGTATAGTTCCTACAGTTCACATTTGTTTCTCATTCAGTGGTACTTCAATGTATTAGGGCTTGCAAAGGAATACATTTCAGGAGGAAGTAGTCTGGTCATCCCACTGGTACCAAGTAAGCAATTTTTCTCATTAAACAATTTACTTGAGACATTTCACTCTCTCACTGTATAAGTTACTTGAATGGCAACTGAACTTATGGGCATTTGTCCACTCAGATGTTCTTGGGCACCTTGACAGTGACAAGTGTGAAGTATGCATTAACAAGGGTCAATACCCATGCTAGTGAATGGTTGGCTTTTATAGCTGCACAGACCAGTATTGATATATATAGTGTTTGTGTGCTAATTATATATACATGTAAGTTCAATTACTTGTTACTTGAATGCTTTATGATTTTGTCTACATCACATGGTATTATGTGAGGCTGCCATTGAATGATAGTGGAATTTTAGCTTTGAAATGAGACACAAAAACTAGGGAACATAAATATAAAATGCTGTTTATATTGTTCATATTTATATGTATTTATTCTTTGTGGCATAAAGTGTTTCAGCTGCCAAGTAAACATAATGGTCATAATACACACAGCAGAATAAACTTTCTGTTAGTACAGTAGTGCAATGTAAAGTTTCCTTTACATTGTACTGCTTTTTTATGTAAACTACAAATATGAAATGTATTAGAATCTTAGTATTGTGAATACGTTAAAGGCTGAGAATATGTTTGTAGAGTGGGCGACTATGCAGAATAATATGAGAGATCATATTGTATTTGCACTTTTATGAAGTTTATTGTGATTCATAAAATCTTTATTACTTATAAGTATATAATTAAATTAAGGCCTTGAATGGGTTGAGCATGCTGAATTCTGATGGGATCCTTCCACTTGTTCAGATTACGAACCTAAGGGGGCATAAATTCAAATTAAGAAAAGACAGATGTAGAACAGATGTGAGGAAATTTGCCTTTAGCCAGCGGGTGGTTAATTGCTGGAACAAACTTCCATCTGTTGTTGTGGAAGTTGATAGGTTGAATAAATTTAAGGAGGAACTGGACAGGCATTTGGAGAGAATGGTGTGATTTTTTTTTTTTTTTGGCTGATGCTGCATAAGCTCATACACTTGCTTTCTTGCATCACATGCCACTACTACTACTACTACAGTTTTAGAATGAATAATTTTTAAATAGAAAAAAATTAAACCTAAAAATTCAGTTTTTTTTTGTTACTCTAGGCCACTAGTCACCACTCATTTTTAAGGAACTTAGGCCACTAGTCAATTGCCTAAGTTTCTTAACTTATAAGCCATAAATATGATTTTTTTTTTATGAAAACCCCAAACACGTGGGTATTAGAATCTATAGTACTTAGTACTGTGCATGGGTTGGAGGTTGAGAAGACGAAAGAAGATATTTGTTGACATTAGATTTGAACTTTTGTAGATTATAATTTTCAGAAAATACGTATGAAGGAAGGTTGTTCCAGAAAATGGAAGTTGAATGAATAAATAAGGAAGAAGAAAAGTTGGTTCTGTAAGTTTGAACTTGGACAGTAAAAGGATGTTGACTGTTTGCAACATGTGTTCAGACTGCTTTGGAAGAAAGAGTGGGAATTATAGAAGCCAATTCAGAAGAAGAGTGCCCAAGGAATTATCTATAGAAAAGGCATGTAGCAGAAAAAGAATGTCTATGAGACAGAGTGGGGAGAGACTGTTAAGAGATGAATCTAACTGCCTTCTTTTGAATGGAATCTAGAAGCCTGAGAGGAGCTTTGGGGGCACCGCCCCAGATATGGGAACAATATTCCATGGTAGGGTGGATTTTCAATTTGTACAGAGTGAACAGCTGTTTGAAAGAAAAGTAACACCAAGAGCTAAAGAGAAAACCCAGATTTTTAGATGCAGAGAAAACAATATTTGTAATGTGCTTATGCCAAGAGATATTAGAAGTCAGGGTAATTTCCAATAGAGATATATGACCTTGTCTAGAAATTGGAGTGTCAAAGATAAGCATAGGTTGTTGTTGTTATTTGGTTTTTAGGAGCATTAGCAACTAAGGCCATATTGCTCTGGGGATATGCGGTGGTCCTTCTCTGACCTTTCTGCATCCTCCATATTTGGTGGTCATGGGCTCAAACCCTGGTCTAATCAAGAAGCACATGCTACGCACTGCTGCTCCTGCCCACCTGGCTATGGAGGCGCCTATAAGCATAGGAGGAAGAATTCTTTTCGTGAGATATAAGACAGGACTGAGTTTTAGAAATATTGAAATCAACCAAGTTATTTTCGACTCACTGGACAATTACCTGGAGATCAGCATTTAAGGAACTGCTAGTAGATATTCGAGAAGTTGAAGCTGTTTCAGCAAGGCAAGGTTTCTCAAACTGGAAGATGGAATGCAATGTGTTAGCATTAGCAAAAGTATGGATAGGATTTCCAGTCAATGGAAGAAGGTCATTAATATACAAGTGAAAAAGAACTGAACCTTGGGTAACACCAGCATTAGTGGAGAAGTTAGAAGACAGAGAGCCATCTACCATCACCTGAAGTGAGCGGTCAGAGAGAAAACTCTATGCCCAATTACAAAAACGAATTGGCAAACCATAAGATGGAAGCTTATTTAGAAGACCTTTATGCCAAACATGATCAAAAGCATTTGAAATGTCAAAAGCAACTGAGTTGTTTCCCCAAACTTTTCCACCGAATTTGTCCGTAGATGGATACACAAGCCAGAATATCACCAGTGGATCAGCACTAATGGAATCCATACTGGCAATTGTATGATGATAAGGCAGACAGAAGGTTTCTAAACAGTTTAAGAGTTAGCAGGTAACTGATTTCTTATTTACTTTAGAAAGAGTAGAAAGAGTGCAATGGGACGATAATTGGATGGGAGGGATTTGTCACCCTTTTTAGGAACTGGCTGGATATGAGAAAATTTCCAAGCAGAAGGAAAAACACCTTTGGAATAAGAAAGTGAAAAAACATGACACACAACAGGAGTAAATTCAGGAGTACAGTTTTTGAGAACAAATGGAGAAATACCATTAGGACCTGGAGCTTTCTTAGTATCAAGATTGATCAAAATCCTTCCTACATCCTTTAGATGGAAGACCACGGGAGGCATTGAATAGAGGGTACTGGGAATGACGGGAGGTGGTTTATCAAGATCATTAATACACGAATTGGAAGAAAATTAAGTTGCTAGCAGGTCAGCTTTATCTTTGGCCGAAGTGGCGATAGAACCATCTAGTTTTGACAGTGATGGGCAAAAGTTGCAGACAAGCTTTGGCAAGAGACCAGAATGCTTGGCTACCATTTGTTCAAGAAGCAAGTTTTCTACTCTTAGCCTGTTCAAAATCTAGTTTGGACTGATTAATAACTGCTTTAGAAATGTTGTGAGCTTTGGTGTAAGCAGAAAATGAACTTGGAAATTTCGAAACAAGCCAATTATGATATGCAATATTCTTCTCTTGAATAGCACATTTATTAAAAAAACCAAGGTATAGATAAAGGACGAGATTTTAAGGTGGAGTGTAGAATAAAGTATTCCATTCCTACAATAATTATTTCACTGACACAATCTGAGCAAATGTTTACATCAGAAGATTTGAAACAGTAATCCAAGGAAGGAAAAGAAGAAAATAAATCTTGCAAATTATCCCATTTTGTGTTATTGTAATGCCACACAACATGAGGTTGGAATCGGCATGAGAGAGAGAGAGGCTCCACTGGAGAGGAGGACCACACCAAGTTGTGATCTGAGATGCCCAGAGGTCCCCTAACCACGACAGTGTATTTAGAAGGGTTGTTTGTGAGAAATAGCTCAAGCATGTTGGCTCTGTGGTTAGGATTGTCTGGAATTCTGGTAGGCAAATGAACAATCTGTTCAAGGTCATTAGTAATTGCAGAAGCCTCAGCATCTTGAACAGCTGGGTCAGTGTGACTAGAAAATGGAAGCCAGCTGAAGTTGTGACTATTAAAATCACCAAGGAAAAAAAAAAAAAAAAACTACCTCACTCTTAGGAAAGTTGGACTGAAGAAAGTCAAGTTTCAAAGAGAGGAAGTCAGAGTTCCAAGTGATTAGTGGAGTTGGGAGAACGATAGAGACAACAGATGAATTTGACAGAATGAGGGAGAGAGATTTTAAGCTAGAGAAAATCGAAAAGAAGAGATTCCAAATTACTAAGTCTCTGACAGCCGACCGGGCTAGCCAGGTGGGTAAAGTGCCTGCCTGGTAACCCAAAGGTCACGGGTTCGAATCCTGCCTCGGGCTTGGATCAGAGTAAAATGCAAAAATTTTGATTTTGGGAGGTGCATTATGGCCACAGAAGCCAATGCGCCAAGAACTAACAAAAAAAAAAAAAAAAAAGTCTCTGACAGGAAGTATCAGAGGGACATATGCACAAGTGCTGTACCACCTTTGAAGTGAAAGGAATCGTACAGCAAATAATTCGGACAATTCAAATGAGCAGTGGTTGAATCAACCAATAAGTGGGATTCTGTCAGTAAAAGTACAAGGGGTTTTACGGACTGTAAGTGGAAATGGATATCACTGACATTAGAACTGAGACCATGTATATTTGTCAAATGAATTAGGAAGTGTTTGGGCAGTTTATATCTTTTTGCAGATAAGTTTGTTCTATTAGTTTGACAATTCATGGTGTATTCAGAAGTAAGAAAGGGTGGTGAGGATATGGTGTATGAAGTAATGAAATTTTTGGATGTAGCATAGACATGGTACCTGGAATATACCCAGCTCCTTGACTGGGTATATTCTGTGGCCAGTCTGTGAACACCATTTTAGAGCTGTACCCTCAAAATGTAAGGAAAAATGGATCTCGCCATGATGTCCATCATAACCTCAAAAGACATCAATCATACTACATGATGGGAGAGATGGGGGGGGGGGGGGGGTTGCTGGAGCTTTTATCTCTGGAGACTAAACATGGATTCCACCACTTCAAGCCTCCATTGAATAAAGTGGTGGTATTACACTGGTCGATGAATCATTTACCACCTAGTATTGTATGGTAACACAGAGGGGTGGCATTCCTCCATGTGGTCTGGGAGCTACACCTTGACCCCTGCTAATGTTGGTTTGCATTGGGGTGTTCACCTCTAGTGTGATAGGTACCGTATTTCAGGACTTGCATGTGGGAGTTATATCCAAGGGTTACTAACAGTCCCACCATTGTGATGGTGCAAGCAGAGGTTTTGGCTGTCAAGACAGACCGGAATTTGGCAAAATTAGGTCCACTTGACTGAATGTCACCGAATATCAGTTCCATCAGCATTTTAGACTCCCAGGTAGCAAGCACAGCTTGGCATACCTGAGAGAATGTCTGCAACAACCTCAAGGGTCCTTGAAGCTGGCACAGGCTGATTGTTTATGGCTTCTGGAAAGCAGGATATATTCAGTACTAATTTAAAGAAAATGTTCAGTTTTATTAAGGAAATAGACAAAGATGAACATGAAGTGCAATGCAATATTTATGGAATGAAATTTTAGATAGTATAAATCAGAGCTGTACTACTCAATATGTTCTACGTTGATAATAATATTAGTAAAATAATAAGAGGAGTTTATCTCAATATAGTGCATAGAACACTTCCGTATGATACCCTCCAGAAATTAAAACGGAAAAAAACGAAAAAAATCGACAACTTACCGGTACATTAGAGTAAAATATAAATAATTAAATAATTGATTTAACACAATTCAAATCAATTTAAAACAATTAAAAATCAAATTAATGCAATTAAAAGAATCTAACGAAAATATTCAAAACGATTTTCCTTCCTTAATGAAATTTTGGAATGAAATTTTGTAATGCTCTTGGTGGTTGGTCTGATATTAATGATGAAGAAACTTAAAAATTAATTTCTAAATGATCTTAAATGTGCTAAGTGATCAAGAAACTACTAAACTGCTGCTAAGTGGCTATTAAGACTGCTTGCAACTGCAAATGGTCTCCAGGTATGTTAGTTCTATTTCAGTTAAAAGGCAGTTTTCAGTATAATAAATAAAGATGCGTGGTTTCTTTTTTAACTATTTTTTGCATACCTTTCTTTACATGGTTCTGATTTTTTACTTTCAAATTGGGATATCTTGTTATAGCAATATGATCAGTTTGGGATACAGAAAAAAACCTGGAGAGTTTAGCTAGAAGGTTAAAATTGATCTCTTGCTAGGAGGTGGTATTAGAAATGATCATTAAATAGGAGTTATTGCCATTTTAACCCCATCATCACATTCCTCTTGCAATGACTGAAAATAATACCATATTATGAAATAATTTTTTTTTTTTTTTTTTCTTTTCAGGAATAAGAATACTGGCTACTTGTAACCTGTTTCATAACAAATAATATTATAATTTGTTTCAGTATATGTTATTTTGGTGCATACTTCAAATTAAAACATTCACCAAGTGTATTTTATTTTTGGAATGAACATCTAGTTCATTATAAAAGAAAAACACTGAACCATTCTGCTTCCAAATAATGTAATAGAGTATGATATGTACAAGTAATGGAGCATGAATATGCACACCATACTGCAACCTTGCCACTTAGCTTTTCCCAGTTGATCAGCAAACTTCCAGGGTATTTTTGTTTTATGGGTACAGTTATGTATTATGATATATGTAAATAAAGCCATACATTTTGTACTAAATTTTAGCTCTTGCAATGTGATCTAGTTAAAATATGAACAATATTCAAAAATAATTAATTAGAATTATTTTCAGACATTTCTTTTTATTGCTTACTTTTTCTTCCCTACTATCTTCGAGATTGCTTGCAAATCTTAACTGTTATATACTTTTTATAGTTATGTAATCCTTCAATGGCCTCTGCCTTATACTGAGTTTCTTATATTGCTTTATGCTCATTAAATTTAAAATTCATTACTTTCTTAGCTTTTTCTATCACATCTCTTATACATTCATACTGTTATTTTTTAAATATTAAATTTAGTTTTCACTGAATTTAGATGTAATTTATCATTAATCTTTAGCAAGCTCTCCTAGCCTTTTATATTAGGATGTATCAAGGCTTGTTAAGTTCACAATAGATGTTGCTTTGGTTCACATGTGGTTATCACTACCTACTCTATCAACATCCTGTGTTAATATGATCTTTGAATCATGAAAATAAAGAGGAAAGAACAAAATGACTAACGAAGGTTCCGAAGGTTTTAAACTTTTTTCCTCAGAAAAAAAAAGGAAAACAGAAAAGCAGAAATGTTAATTAATGTCAGTGAAAAGGAATATTAAAATTGGAATATGCATTCTGTAAACTGACATTATTCTATATGCTACCTCACTTTCTCCCTCAAAAATATATACACAAAAAAAATATGACAATAATTAACTACACAGTATAAAATATGTAATTAAAAACATATTTTGCATGATGCTGTGTTCAGTTTGAAAGAAACTTTGGAAAAGCACTCACAGAAGTACAACGAAGTTTCCTGAGATTATTTTGTGTCCTCTGAGGCTAGTGCTTTCAGAAGGCTTGAATTTAGTAAAATAAATATAGCAAAATAAAAAATAGAATATAAATTATATTAAAAAAAAGGATTTAATTCAGCAAGTTGAGAACTGATCCTTGGTCAGTGTTCAACTTGGTAGTGCTAAGTCACTTGATTTTTGTTCAGCTGAGTCTTGTAGCTCTTGATGAGATGGGGCCCAGACAGATAAACTCATTCCTTACACAATTTATATTCTAATTTTTAACCCACTTAATTTTAATTTTAATGTATTCATTTCAGAAATTTCACACACTTTGAAAGCACTATATGAAGAGGAGACATGAAAGTCTAAAGCTCAGATGATTTTGCCAAGTTTTGTTGCACTTTCATAAGCGTTTTTCAAAAATTTATTTCAAATTCAAATGTAGTAGAGTGTAAATTATGTATAAAGTACATAATATGAAAATTAAGTAATAATACAAATTCTGGCAGCAGTAATAAACTGAAAATTCTTTGCTTAAAAACTTCGTCAATTTTCAGTTTGATGTATGCAAGAAAAAAAAATTCAAATGAAACGTCGCAAGTTATCAATGGTAATTTTTGATGGGCTCAGGAAAAAACTAACATCAAACAGGATGAGCATGTTTCCTTTATCTATGATAATTAAATTCTTTTCATGTTTAATGAAAAGGAAGTAGAATCTATGCAGCTCCCAAAATTACAAAGAGTGGCATTCAAAATACTATTTGTTACAGATATTACGTGAGGCATGCAGTGAGATGTCATTCATAAAATGGGACTGTGGTTGTACAGGTCACATGCAAATACGGAATAAAATGCTTCTTAAAACAAATCCAGCTTCAGATTCATTTAGAAATTATTGTGATTACCAGGGATAAGCACAGTTAGTATTGGGACAGCGCAAAACAATCACTCATCCCAGAATTGTTACCTCGGTAAACTATGAAGAGAAGTCATACGGAAGCAGGCTATCACAGCACGTTTTCTCTGCAGGGATACAATTCCCCTTTTAATTCCACCTTGCTGGCCTTGAGGATGGTCAATCTGAAGTGACCGCAGAATTAAGAAGTTAATTACAGAAATCCAAAGGTTACTTAAATAGAAAAGAGTTGAATTAGAATGTAATACACATATATAAAGTGTGGGTATATAAGTGTGTGTATCAGAATTGCCATCAGATCCATATTTAACGAGATAATCCTAAATGTTTAATCTTGCATTTTTACAAGTATACCTTCACAGTTTTAATAGCAAGATAACAAAAAATGTAATTTTTTTTTCACATATATATATATATATATTATGCCTGCCTCAATAAATGATAATAATTAATATTTACCATAACATATTAAGGCCACAATCACTAAAAATAAATACAGCAGAATTCCCAATATTCCAAAAAGCTAAGAGTGCCAAAAAACATAAAACAATCATAATTATTAATAATTATTAATCAGTAAAATTTATTCTTAGTACATACTTATAAGCAACTTAGTATTTTACAACAAAAATCAACTATAAAATTCACAAGAAAATTATAATGGAATACAATTTGATAAATGCTGTTATAGACATATGGCTCTAAGTTATGCTCTGTTTCAACTTCAATACAATACTAATTTGTTAAGTAGATACAGTAAAGCTTCTGTTGTTGTGTTGTTCATGTGAATCTAATATGTTAATGTGAAATGATTCTGCATTCTAAGTTTAGTCTTAATTCAAGTTAGAGCACTAATTAAATTCAGAATGGCCTTAACCTGTATCTGCAAACAATCATTAGTATTAGTATTTCCAAAATGATGCAAGGAATATGCAGGACCAGCCAGAAAACAGTGAAATGGGAGGGTTTTTTTTTTTTTTTTTTTGGCTGATGCCGCATAAGTTTGCTTTCTTGCATCGTATGCCTCTACTAATACTAATACTAAAACATATATATAAAAAACTACTCACTTCATTTGCCCATTCTTGCAAATAAGTTGTCCAAACCTTCTTTAAATTTGTTCAAACTACTCAAATGCATAACATTAGGTGGAAGTTTATTCTATAAATCAATTATTTTTGATTGGATGCAAATTTCCATATATATCTATTCTACAACCATCCTTTTTTAAATTTTCTGATTCCTTTGTGTGTCACATGAGAAAGCGTAAAGATGCTATCAGCGTTTAATTTGCTTAATCCTTTTCAAGCTTTATACACTTCAATTAGGACACCATATAGATGCTTAGTTTCCAGAGACTGCACTTTGCTGAATTAGTCTTTCTTGGTAAGAATATTCTTTTGTGTCCCCAAATAATCTTGTTACTCTTCTCTGTGTTCTTTCCAACAGATCTACATTGTGGTTGCCTGTTTGCACTGCTCAGAAAATTTCATGTCAGACTGTATAATTACCCCTAGACCTTTTAGGAAAAAGGATGTAAACTATCAACTACCTTGAGTTTGGTGCTATCCAAAAGGTATGTCATTCTGGGTTTGTGTGTGCATGCATGTGTGCTTGTGGAATGTTTTCATTTTTTGTTTAAGTGAAAGCCCATGAAACTAAAAGGACCATTAATTTAAAAAAAAAAAGCTTACAGTAATAAACAAATTGGAGAAGTACAGAACAAATGACCATACATACAGAATGGATAATGGCACCTTCTAAGACCAGTGTGTGAGTAAATAAATATGTCACACTCAATTCAAGGCAGAAAAGATGACTGCAGTTTGTATGCTGTTAGCAGCATAAATGTGCTCAGATTCTCTCTATTAACAAGCATTGGGAAAGTGATTAAGTTTCTTTTATGATTGACATGGACCATTACTAATGTCACAGTCAGTGCCAATTGTTATGGTGAAACAATGGCCATTGACTGTTTTTAGGAAACTGTTTACAGCCAACTCAATAGCTCAAATACTATAGAACCATGGGGAAATCACAACAGAAACATTGGACATATAATCAAGCTGTTCATTGTTCCCTATTCTGTCATTTGTTTTTTTGTTTACTGGAAACACCTGTGCTACCTGTTAAATAAAAATAACATCATTCATTATTCACTGTCAATATGATGTAAAATATTAGCACTTAGTCACAACATAGTCATAACTGTTTGACACAACATTGTCATACAGAATATTCCAGTAACTTTAAGTTCTGTTATTAGCATTAGCATTAGTAGAGGCATTTGATGCAAGAAAGCAAGCTTATGCAGAATCAGCCAAAAAAAAAAAAAAAAAAAAAAAAAACCACTTCCACTTCACCTCTCTGTTCGTTCAAAATACCTGTCCAGCTGAGCCTTAAACTTATTTAGGCTATCAACTTCCACGACAAGGGATGGAAGTCTGTTCCACCAACCAACCACCCGCTGGCTAAAGGCAAATTTCCGCACGTCTATCCTACATCTGTCTTTCCTCAATTTGAATTTATGCCCTCTCAGGTGATTATTCTGAGCGAGAGGAAGAATCCCATCAGCATTGAGCATGCTCGAACCATTCAAGGCTTTATAAACCTCTATCAGATCACCTCGCTGGTGCCTAGTCTCCAGACACTGTAATTTGCAAAACTTAAGCCTTTCTTCGTAAGAGCACCCCTTTGTTCCATTCACTAATCTTGTTGCCCTTCTCTGTACTCGTTCCAGCAGCTCTACATCCTTCTTGAAATGAGGCCTCCAGACCTGAATACAGTACTCTAGGTGTGGCCTGACCATTGCCTTATACAAGGGAATAATCACCTCCTTATCCCTGCTAGAAAAATTCCTATATATCATTGACAACACACCATGAGCTACTCTTGCAGCCCGTCTGCACTGCTCAGAGAACTTCATATCTGCCTGCACAACCACCCCCAGGTCCCTTTCATTCTCTACCACTGTCAGTGTAGTACCACAGAGTTGATACGTTGCTCTGGGGTTGCTGTTTCCCATATGTAGTACTTTACATTTGTCAATGTTAAACTTCATTTGCCACCTCTCAGCCCATCTGCTCAACCTTTCCAGATCCTGTTGCAGCAGCATAGTGTCAGTAGTGTCCTTGATAACCCTGCCTACCTTTGTATCGTCTGCAAACTTCGACATTAAGCTTGATATACCCTCATCAATATCATTTATGAATACAGAAAACAATAATGGACCCAACACTGAACCCTGAGGGACTCCACTAATAACATTAGTCCACGACGAGCAGTGTCCATTGATTACCACTCTCTGTCTTCTCCCCCTCAGCCACCCCTTTATCCACAGCAGCAATTTGCCTCCAATGCCACACTGCTCCAGTTTGTGCAGCAGTCTTCCATGTGCAACAGTATCAAAAGCCTTTCTAAGATCCAAGTATATAATATCAAAGTTATTCCCTGCATCCAGTTCCTTTGTGACTGCATCATAGAATCCAATCAAATTGGTCAGGCAAGACTTCCCCTTAACAAAACCATGCTGTGTCCGAGCTATAGCTGAAGTCTTGTCTAAATGATCCTGCAGTGCTTCTTTAACTAGTACCTCCATTAATTTTCCTGGAACAGAAGTTAAACTCACAGGTCTATAATTACTTGTGTCAGCCTTTGATCCTCCTTTGTGAATTGGGGTGACATTTGTACATCTCCATTCTGTGGGTACCTCCCCTGAGTCCAAGGAAGCTCTCATAATTATGCCTAAGGGTTTGCTTACTTCCTTTGCTGCCTCCTTTAATATAACTGGATAGATCCCATCCACCCCGGGTGCCTTTCTTGTGTTTATCTTCAACAATTTCTCCTCCACTTTACTCTCAGTTATTACAAGATTCCCTAGCTTACTGCTAGAGTTGAATACACCTCTGGCTTTCCCCTCGCTAAATAACTCCTCATGTGTGAATGTCGATGCAAAATATTCATTTAGTTTGTTAGCTACCTGAGCAGGATCATCAAAAGTTGACCCATCGATATCAAGTGGACCAATCTGATTCATCCCCTTCCTTCTAGAGTTTACATAAGTAAAGAACTCTTTGCTGTTTTTCTTTGCATCCCTTGCCAAAGATTTCTCGTAATCTGCCTTCGCCTGCCTAACCTCCTTTGTAACTTGGTTACAGATCAACTTGTATCTATCATAGGCTTCTGTGTCATGTGTTAATTTGTATGTATCCCATGCATGTTTCTTCTCTGCCATATGCCTCATCAGTTCATCTGACCTCCATTTAGGCCTAAACCTTGAACAATATTTCTTAGTTGGTATGTAAAGCCTAGTATCTTCCAAGATAAGTTCTTTGAATGCTTCCCATTTTGCATTTGCTGTTGGTAACATCATCAGTTGGTCCCACTGTATAGAATTTAAATACTGTCTCAGTCCATCGTAGTCGCCTTTACGAAAGCAATAACCCTTCCCTTTACCCCTAATGGTAGTTACCTCTTTGAGTAAATCCCACTTCAGCACACTGTGATCACTGCCACCTAGTGGTTCATTTATCTACAGATTCTTAATGCATGAAGAATCACTGCTGATAATCAAATCAAGAGTATTCCTCCCTCTAGTTGCCTCCTGAACATGCTGATGTAGAAAACAATCATCCAATAAATCCACAAAAGCCTTGCTAGTGTGTGAGTGACCAGCTCCCAAATTCCAGTCAATATCTTTGAAATTAAAATCTCCCATTATAAGACTCTCTGATTTACTGGCCCACTCTATTTCCCTGTACAGTTCCTTATTATACTCATCAGAGTCATTAGGCCTATAGCACACTGCTACTCTCAATTTTGATCTCCCAGTGCTTATGTCACACCAAACTGACTCGACACTGCACCGTCCAGCGATATCCACTGGCTTCACTTCCCTGGATTTTATGTATTTCTTAACTAATAGCATAACCCCTCCTCCCTTCCTATCCAGTCTATCCTTTCTGTAGACGTTGTACTCCCCAAATTCCAGTTCTGCATTCCTTATATCTGTGTGACACCAAGTCTCTGATATCCCAACAATATCTGCCTTGATGTTTTGAGCAATACCTCAAATTCATCAAATTTATTTACTAAACTCCTAGCATTGGTATACACGCAAGTATACATGCACCTGTTCTTTTTCTTAGCTACCCTAACACAACCCATGTGTTTACTTGTACCGCAATGACTCCCGGCAGTCTCTGAAATATCCTGCATCTTGTTTTTCAGGCTTCTGCTCATTCCAATAGAAGCAGTGCAAGAATCTCTTTCACCTCTGCCAGTGGCTACTGTTAATCTATTCGTCTTTGTCTCCCCCCAAGCTAGCAGTTTTCCGACCCACCTAACACTGCCTCGATAGCATCAGCAAATATTCTTGCACCCTTTCTATTTAAGTGTATCCCATCCCTGTAGAAGCAATCCCTCCTGTTAACAAGTACAGTCCAGGCTGAAAAAAATTCTATCCCTTGAGCCTTGCACAATCTTTCCAGGGCCGAATTGATCGACAAGGCTCTCAACGGCTGAAACAAGAATAGTTATCTCTATTCTTGTTTCAGCTGTTAATCAAATTCCTCATTTTCTAGCTTTTCATGTGCTAATTGCATAAATTTTTATTTTGTTTTCACAGTTGAATTATCATTTTGTTTCTGCTAAAAACTTATTACTCAGTTCATTTAATCACAGTGAACACATTAGCATTAGCATTAATAGAGGCATATGTATGATGCAAGAAAGCAAGCTTATGCAGCATCAGCCAAAAAAAAAAAAAAAAAAACTCTCCCATTTCACTTCTCCATTCGTTCCAAATATCTATCTGTCCAGCTCAGCCTTAAATTTATTTAGGCTATCAACTTCCACAACAAAGGATGGAAGTCTGTTCCACCAACCAACTACCCGCTGGCTAAAGGGAAACTTCCGCACATCTATCCTACATCTGTCTTTCCTCAATTTGAATTTATGCCCTCTCAGGTGATTATTCTGAGCCAGAGGAAGAATCCCATCAGCACTGAGCATGCCCAAACCATTCAAGGCTTTATACACCACCATCAGATCACTCGCAGGTGCCTAGTCTCCAGACACTGTAATTTGCAAAACTTAAGCCTTTCTTCGTAAGAGCAACCCTTTGTTCCATTCAGTGGCCTATGAACGTCTTGGCATTGGGGCAGATGCCAAAGGCACCAACAGGAGAAGGGCACCACTGACAGACTACATCAGTACAGTGTCAAGCTATTTCGACACCCGAGGCTAGCTGATGAAATGGCGCCCCTCAATGACGTTGAATCAAGATGACAGCACAAGGAGGGTGAAAATTAATTTTCACACGGTGATTCAAGCCTGCATGCATACTTACATCTGAGTACATACTGCATAGCATCATAGATCTATTTGCTGTCCAGAACGTAACTTTGAAGGGACCAATCGGGCAATCACTTCATCAACGCATGCTCGAATGCATAGTAGTTTGCAATTCACGCATTGTGTACAAACTGAATAAGTTATAGTGTTTTTGTGATTGCTATATAAACAGGTAATCGTGAATATTGTGATTTATAATTTAAATAAAACAATAAAGGCCAAATTAATTTTAGACATACCACCAAATCAAAAAATGGAAAGACTGTATAAAGAGGAAATTAGAAAAAAACATTCTGCTAGTTTACAAAACTGGCTTACAATAAGCCACTCCAAACCTGAAAGTGACAAAGAAAATGAATATGATTTGAATGAAGATGAAACAAATGATGATGCCACTGAAATGGAAATCCAAGAAAAGCTCAAACAGTTGAAGTTATTTTAAAAGAATTGGAAAGTGTGGACAATACCAACAACAGTTGGAAGAAGAAAATGATGGCAGCAATAATATTAACATGGAACATGTAAGTCTGAATTTTAATGATCCGACCACATGGAACTTTAATACCCACAAAAACAGATCTCTTATGGTGCAACACAGTCCAGAACATATAATCTTAAATACGTATCCTGTCACTAATGGCTGATGTTTCAATAATTCGCCGAAATACAAAAATGAAGGTATTGAAAAAAAAAAAGAGGAAATTGTTATTTTATTGCAAAAACAAAGATGCAATATATTGTTTTCCGTACCTCTTATTTGTATCTGAAACAAATAATGTTCCATTTTGAAGCTCAGATGGATTTAAGGATTGGAAACATCTAAATCTGGACATTTTTTTTCATGAGAATTCATTACAACACATAAACAATTTCACAAAATGGAAATTATTAGAAAAGGGTCTTCAAAAAGGATGGACTAAAAAATGACGCTGCACAATCAACACTGAAGCAAAATTTCAAAATGCCGTCATATATAGAAAATCACCCCAGGGGCTCACATGTGGTGAGTATGGGTTTGGCACACTCAGAGTCCTGAGCTGGATATCATCATTCTTCTCTTCTTGGTGATTTCTCTCTCTCTCTCTCTCTCTCTCTCTCTCTCTCTCTCTCTCTCAGGGTAACTCAGGAATTTTTTTTGGCTGGTGCAGCATAAGCCTCAGGCTTCCTTGCACCATATGGCTAATAATAATAACAATAATAAAAATAATATCGAAATGTATATTGTTCTGTGCTGAAAATAATTTGGCATTTCGTGGACATGCTAGTAATATCGATACCGAAGAAAAAAATTGTGACGTATTTTTAAACTTGATAAAATTTGTCAGCTAATTTGACGTTGGTATGAAAAATGCTTTGGAATCGCATATTAAACACCACACTAATTATTTATCTCCAGAAATTCAGAATGGATTTATTAATTTGTTAGCAACAAAAGTACGAAGTGAAATAATTTAAAATTACTAAATGCAACAAGGCATAATAATATGTTAACAGTAAGAGATTTATATCTATATAATATCTGTTCGGATACACCATAGATAACTCTTAAGAAAAAGCTATGATAGTAGTGTGGGAGGCATCATTTCCTCTGTATCTCATATTGTGCTCGATGAAGGGCCAACAGCTTTGAAATGGTGCCGTTTCGCTTCCACGAAACAACAGATGACCGCTTGTCGGGATAAAGGGAAACCACTCTTTTCTAAATCTCTAACAGGGTGATTACAATAGAAGGTTGACCAGAGCCTATTGTCCGAATGTTTAATACACCTTGGTCTGCCCACTGGCTATGGATACACAGAAAGTAGTTGACCAATTCGACTTCAAGGTATGTGGGACAGAGAGTCGGATAGGTTTTACGGGTCCCACTGAGTTGCAGATGGTAATCTCTTTATCATTCAATTCGGGCGTAACAACAGCACTATCGCTTGCTTGAAGGCAATGAGTGCGAACGATGTGTACCCAGTTAAGTCTTGTAATGCAGTCATTATATGGAAAATTTTCGTTTCTATAAAATGAAGAAATTAAAAAAATTCTAAAAAAATTCGACAAAGAATAAAATTTTATTTAGCGAATTCTAAAAAAATTTGGCAAAAAGAAAACATTTACCTCTAAATAGAAAATTCGCTATAAAGAAGTTTGTTAAACAGAGGCCCGACTGTACTTCTTATTTATTATGATTTTACCAATTATCACAAAAAGGCACGTAGCCACGAATTTGCCCAGGGCGCTGAAAACCTAGCTATGCCTCTGGTTCCATTCACTAATTTTGTTGCCATTCTCTGTACTCGTTCCAACAGCTCTACATTCTTCTTAAAATGAGGCCTCCAGACCTGTATACAGTACTCAAGATGTGGCCTGACCATTGCCGTATACAAGGGGATAATCACCTCCTTATCCCTGCTAGAAAAATTCCTGTATATCATTGACAAGACACCATGAGCTAATCTTGCAGACCATCTGCACCGCTCAGAAAACTTCATATCTGCCCACAATTACCCCCAGGTTCTTTTTGTTCTCTACCACTGTCAGTGTAGTACCAAGAGTTGATACATTACTCTGGGGTTACTGCTTCCCATATGTGTACTTTACATTTGTCAATGTTGACTTCATTTGCCACCACTGAGCCCATCTGCTCAACTTTTCTAGATCCTGTTGCAGCAGCAGCATACTGTCATTTGTGTCCTTAACAACCCTGCCAACCTTTGTATTGTCTGCAAACTTGGACATTCAGCTTGATATACCATCATCAATATCATTTATAAATACAGAAAACAACAATGGACCCAACACTGAACCCCGAGGGACTCCACTAATAAAATTAGTCCACGATGAGCAGTGTCCATTGATTATCACTCTTTGTCTTCTCCCACTCAACCATCCCTTTATCCATAGCAGCAATTTGCCTCCAATGTCACACTGCTCCAATTTGTTCAGCAGTCTTCCATGTGCAGCAGTATCAAAAGTCTTTCTAAGATCCAAATCCAAATATATGATATCAAAGTTATTCCCTGCATCCATTTCCTTTGTGACCACATCATCGTATCCAATCAAATTGGTCAGGCAAGACTTTCTCTTAACAAAACCATGCTGTGCCTGAACTATAACTGAAGTCTTGTCTAGATGATCCTGTAGTGCTTCTTTAACCAGTGCCTCCATTAATTTTCCTGGAACAGAAGTTAAACTAACAGGTGTATAATAACTTGTGTCGCTCTTTGATCCTCCTTTGTGAATTGGGGTCACATTTGCACA
The DNA here is from genome assembly GCF_048544385.1 of Mastigoproctus giganteus. Taxonomy (NCBI): domain Eukaryota; kingdom Metazoa; phylum Arthropoda; class Arachnida; order Uropygi; family Thelyphonidae; genus Mastigoproctus; species Mastigoproctus giganteus. The sequence goes on from NW_028328349.1 coordinate 19,331, forward strand.
TCTCCAGTGTATGGGTACCTCCCCTGAGTCCAAAGAAGCTCTCATAATTATATCTAAGGGTTTGCTTACTTCCTTTGCTGCCTCCTTTAATATAACTGGATAGTTCCCATCCACACTGGGTGCCTTTTTTATGTTTATCTTCAACAATTTCTCCTCCACTTTCCTCTCAGTTATTACAAAATCATCTAGCTCACTGCCAGAGTTTGATTCACGTCTGGCATTCTCCTCCCTGAATAACTCATCATGTGTTAATGTAGATGCAAAATATTCATTTAGTTTGTTAGCCACCTGAGCAGGATCATGAACAGTTGAACCATCAATATCCAGTGGACCAATCTGATTCATCCCTTTCCTTTTAGAGTTTACATAGGAAAAGAACTCTTTGCTGTTTTTCTTTGCATCCTTTGCCTGCCTAATCTCCTTTGTGACTTGGTTACAGACCACCTTATATCTATCATAGGCTTCCATGTCACCCATTAATTTATATGTATCCCATGCATTTTTCTTCTCTGCCATATGTCTCATTAGTTCATCTGATATCCATTTATGCCTAAACCTTGAACAATATTTATTAGTTGGTATGTAAAGCCTAGTAGCTTCCAAGATAGATTCTTTCAATGCTTCCCATTTTGAATTTGCTGTTGGTAACATCATCAGTTGGTCCCACAGTATAGAATTTAAATACTGTCTCAGACCACCATAATCACCTTTACGAAAGCAAAAACCCTTCCCTTTACCCCTGATGGTAGTTACCTCTTTGAGTAAATCCCACTTCAGCACACTGTGATCACTGCCACCTAGTGGTTCCTTTATCTGCAGATTCTTAATGCATGAAGAATCAGTACTGATAATCAGATCAAGAGTATTACTCCCTCTAGTTGCCTCCCGAACATGCTGATGTAGAAAACAATCATCCAATAAATCCACAAAAGCCTTGCTAGTGTGTGAGTGACCAACCCACAAATTCCAGTCAATATCTGGGAAATTAAAATCCCCCATTATAAGGCTGATTTACTAGCCCACTCTATTTTCCTGTACAATTTCTTATTATACTCATCAGAGTCATTAGGCCTATAACACACTCCTACTCTCAATTTTGATCTCCCAATGCTTAACACCAAACTGACTCGACACTGCACTGTCCAGTGATGTCGACTGGCTTCACTTCCTTGGATTTTATGTGTTTCTTAACTAATAGCATAACCCCTCCTCCCTTCCTGTCCTGTCTATCCTTCCTGTACACATTGTACTCCCCAAATTCCAGTTCTGCATTCCTTATATCTGTGTGCCACCACGTCTCTGATATCCCAACAATATCTGCCTTTGATGTTTTGAGCAATACCTCAAATACAACATCCAAGTTTTTTGAGATGACCGACTAACTGGTAAAATAAATTTATTAAAATAAATAAATGATATATACATAAGAAAACAGAGAATAAATAAGATAAAAGTATTAAAATACGATAAGATAAAAGTGTTAAAATATAATATAATAAAAGTGTTAAAATACATAGAAGCTTTCGAGACGAAGTCCTCTTCATCAGCTAATCGGTGAATGGTATATATTGATGGTTACAATAGCCAAGTACTTCAATATATAATGATGGTTACAATAGCAAAAGTCAGCTAGGCATGATCAGGTATCAAGAGTCTAGTGTCTGTAGAACAGAATTACGTACACGTGATGACCACCAGTGCTCATCGCCCTGCAATAGAGTACATTCTATAATAGGGTGTAAGTGCATTCCCCTTGTGTGATTCATAGTACTATTATTGGTAGCTATGTGTAGTGCTTCAAGCCATGAATGCTAGTGGTAATCATGTGAATAGTCGACAATTTCAATATCCCGTCGGAGATCAAGATTGTGCTGCTCAACCCAATAATGCTCGGCGACTGTGGAGCGTCAAAATTGGCAATTTGCAGAGCCACCTCATGCTCAGAAACCTGGCCTTTCAATCTTCTACCAGACTCACCTACCTAACACTCCCATAATCTGGACACGTAATGCAGTATACTGAACCACTCCATAGGAAAGGAGGAACAGGTGTTTTCACCTTAGGAATAATAGACTGTAATTTCCTCCCCGGAAGTTGCACACATTGTATATGAGGGAGATGCAAAATCCTAACAAGACGTTCTGATACGTCTGGATAATAGGGGATGTTTGTTTGTTTGTTATTTGGTTTTTAGGAGCATTAGCAACTAAGGCCATATTGCTCCGGGGATATGCGGATCCTCCATATTTGGTGGTCACAGGCTCGAACCCCGATCTAATCAAGAAGCATGTGCTACGCACTGCTGCTCCTGCTCACCTGGCTACGGAGGCGCCCGGTAATAGGGGATGTAGCGGTAAAGATAAATTCATTGATGCAAGGAGGATTAGATTGCATAACAAATTCATGAGCCTGAAGCTCACATCTATCTAGAACATGAGATGGATAGCAACAATTTGAAAGCTCTGCCCTAATTTTAGAAATCTCCAATTGCCTGTCACTTGAAGTACACCATTCACGACTAACTGATGAAGAGGCACTTCTTCGTCTCAAAAGCTTCTATGTATTTTAAAGTGATGTATTTTAATGCTTTTATTATATTATATTTTAACACTTTTATCTTATTGTATCTTATTTTATCTCTGTTTTATCTTATGTATATATCATTTATTTATTTTAACAAATTTATTTTACCAGTTAGTCGGTCGTCCCAAGAAACTTGGATGATATGCAACCCGACGCGCAAAGGCCTGTTTTTTAACAGTGAACACAGTGCAGATATGTCACCATACAAATTCTCAAAAACTGCAAAAATATTTTTAGTTGTTTTTCAGAATTTGTTTAGCATATCTTTAGGGTTTTTTTTTTTTTTTTTTCATATAGTACTGAATTTTATACTTATTCCTAAATAAGCATGAAATTCAGTGAATAAGTGAGCTTCTTAAATAACTGAAATGAAAACAAAAAAGAGACTAGAGTCTCTCAAAAGTTTTGCTAGTGCTGGATATACTAGCACTTTTCAATTTATTTTACACACCTCAAACATCTATAAATCACTTAAGGTGTGTAAAATGGAAGGAAAGTGAAGGTAGTCCCAGAAGATAAATAGTGACTTCTTGTTGGTGTTTTCTAAAATCCTTTCAAAATAGAGTAAAATATAAAAGTGAACAATAAATGAGTATGTTGTATATATTCCTGGAGAACCCCAAAGTGGGGGGATGACTCATTGTATGCATGTAAACCGTATGTACTGGAATGCAAAACTTAAGATTCACTGTGGGTGGGGGGAGAGACTGAGAAATGATATTTATCCATGTGGGGCATTATATGAGAGAGTCTACTGTCCCCTTACACGAACCATAGGAAATAGTACTAAAAATATCAATACTGATATAAGCCAGCATGCAACCACTACTCTGCGACAGAGTAGTGGTTATTCCATTTTCATTTGGAGAGGTCTGGATTTGAATCTCACAAAAAAACTGAGGGAATTCTTAAAAGCTTCTTCATCTGGTGCTGTGTAGTTTAATAATCTAAGGAAGCAGAGTTTCCTCTGTGAGTTATTCTAGGTTTACCAGCCCTCATACAAAGCAAACCTGCCTTTCAACACACACACACATACACATTCTACAGACATAATACAGAACAAACCATATGAACTAGAGTACCATACGATGCAAGAGATGAATAAAAGTCACAAGTTGCACTGAAACACCAAAAATTCCCAACAACAACAGCAAGGGTGCACCGGTACTTTTTTTTTTTTTTTTTTTCAATCAGCCAGCACCTTCTGCTTTTTTAAAGGTAAGATAGTTTTGACTTACTATTGCATTTTCTTGCTTGGTTGATCAGGGTTACATCAAAGGATTTAAATATATGTAGCTGCTCAGAGATTTCAGTAATATGATGTCCAAAACACTGTAAGTGAACATAACTAAATATATATGTACGCTGTAATACATTTGCTGTTTTCTAAGTTTCTTGTGTAATGCTTAAGATTGTACTTTCTAAAAATTTGCAAAATATCTTATTTAATACTTTGTACTATATAGCAAGTACAGAATATTTTATTTAGTATTTAGCATTAGACAATAAAACATAAAATAAAATCCCTTCTTATGCATTTCACTCCTATTGTAGATGCCAATCGCTGAAGTTTGAATTTCATCAAGCTGTTGATCTCAACTGCCATGGGGGTAACTTATTTCGGTAGTTCACAACTCCAGGCTAAGAGAATACTTTCTGTAACTCAACCTACGAGTACAGAGAAGGGCAACAAGATTAATAAATGGAACAAAGGGTTGCTCTTACGATGAAAGGATTAAGGATTTGCAAATTACAGTGTCTGGTGACTAGGCACCAGCAAGGTGATCTGATTGAAGAGTATAAGGCCTTGAATGGTTTGAGCAAGCTCAATGCTGATGGGATTCCTCCTCTTGCCCAGATTAGTTGCCTGAGGGGGACATAAATTACCCCAGGGGTTCACATCTGGTGAGTATGGGCTTGTCATACCCAGGGTCCTGAGCTGGATATCATCATTCTTCTCTTTCTTGGTGATTCCCTTCTACTTTTGACTCTCTCTCTCTCTCTCTCTCTCTCTCTCTCTCTCTCTCTCTCTCTCTCTCTCTCTCTCTCTCAGGGTAACTCGGGAATTTTTTTTTTTGGCTGGTGCAGCATAAGCCTCAGGCTTCCTTGCACCATGTAGCTAATAATAATAATAAATTTAAAATTAAGGAAAGACAGTTATAGAATAGATGTGTGGAAATTTGCCTTCGGCCAGCAGGTGGTTGATTGCTGGAACAAACTTCCATCTGTCGTAGAAGTTGACAGATTAAATAAATTCAAGGCAGAACTAGACAAACATTTGGAGTTAATGGATGGGAAAAATGGGAAGGTTTTTTTTTTTTTTGGCTAATGCTGTATAAGCTTGCTTTCTTGCATCATATGCCTCTACTAATGCCAATACCTCTTCCCTCATAATTTGAGTTTCTGGCCCTATTCCACTGATCATTTATAACTATTACTATTTCATTTTCATTCATTTTAATAACCCCCCACCCTTTCAGAGCCTTAAAGACCTCAATCAGATCTCTTCTGTGGTAGCTACCAAACTTCATAGCCCACATACTAGAAGTACAGGGTTGTTAAAATTAAAGTATCCCTATGTAGAGGGCTCTGGGGCGAGTTATAAGGCTTGTACTGAAGAGAAATTTGGACAACAGGTATAATAAAGAATTTGCTCACCATTTTTTGGAAAAAAAATTAGTTACAAAATGTGTCACTGTATGGTGCATAACTATCTTAGTTACAATTATGCAAACAAATATTAGGTGTATAATATTTGTTTGCATAATCGTAAGTTATTGCCACAGCATCACTACTCAGCTCTACTGTACTGTATAAAAGCAAAGCAGTCTCTTCAAAATCATACAGTAGATGTTTGCCTGCACTACAGCAGCAATGCCAACAACATTGCAGGAAAAGGCACTATTAGTGAAGCTGTACTATCAGAACAGCAACAATGCAGCTGTGGCTATCAGAGAATTCAGGCATCAGAAGTGCATAAGGGGTGGACCTATGACTGTTTGTGCTGTCTGCAGCACAAACAGTCATAGGTCCACGGTGTTCAACCAGGTAGAGGTCGAAAACAAGTGGACTCCTCTCGTGTTGAAGATGTGGCTATGGCTGTCGTGCATTTATCGAGTCAATCTCCATGTGGTAGTGCAAGTGTGCCAGCTGTTTCTCATGAAGTGGACATGCCATATTCCGCTGTAAGGCTAGTAATGCATCAGATGTTGTGCAGTACAATCCTTACAAGATGCACATGCTACAGCAGCTAAAGCATGGTGATGCAGATATTCATTTCACATATGCACTTCAGTTTCTGGTGTGAATGACAGTGGATATCACTTGGCCATGGAACATCCTTTGGAGTGATGAAGCCCACTTCTGCTTAAATGGACAAGTGAATAAGCACAACTGCATTTGGGCAACAGAAAACCCTCAAATTATCCAAGAGGTCCCGTTGCATTCTCCAAAAGTGACAGTGTGGTGTGAATTTACAGCCACATTCATGATTAGGCCATATTTTTTGAACAGGTAACGGCGGCACCTGTTCCGTCACTGGACAGCGATATTATGAAATGTTGGCAAATTTCGTAATACCAGAGCTGCAACAATGTGGGTGCCTTCAGGATACCATATTCACGCAAGATGGTGTGCCACCCCACATCCACTGTTGTGTCCAAAGATTGCAAAGGCAACACTTTACAGATGAAAGGGTCCTCAGCCGTTGTTTCCAGACATTTTGACCACTCCGATCACTGCATGCGACTTCTGGTTGTGGGGTTTTTTGAAGAATCAGGTGTATCGGGAAGGATGTCAAACTCTAGCAGATCTGAAGGACAGCATTAGATGTCATGTGCTGGCTATTCCAGTTGACATGTTAAGTTCTGCTGTAGAAAATGCTGTTCTTCGAATGTTGTTGACCAAAATGGAGGACACATTGAACAATTGTAGCACAGTTCAAGTGATTTTTATTGCCACAGCACCATATAGTGACAAATTTTGTAACAAATTTTTTTTTTCCAATAAATGGCGAGCGTATTCTTTATTGTACCTGTTGTCCAAATTTATTTTCAGTGTGAGCCTTAGAACTCACTCCAGAGCCCTCTACATAGGGATACTTTAATTTTAACAACCTTGTATTTCCTCACATGGCAGTTTACCAATTAACATTTTTACCAATTTCACCAAGCATGTAGCCCATCTTTGAACACCTTCAAGCTTTTAATGCAAGTTAATACTTAACATAAATACAAATAACATAATATTCTAATGTTCATCAAAGAAATACAAGATGACATCATCATCAGAGATAATTTGAAGAAAAGCAAACGAACATGGGATGATAAGTTGATCCGAGGTTAGACAAAAATTTCCTGTTCTGAAAAGGGAAGTTTGGTAATTTTTCAAAACTTTTAGTACTACATGATGATCTTATGGCCTGATTGATGGCCATTTTGATACCTTTTGATGTTTAAAATTTGCTTAAAATTAATTATTTAAAAATGTTAATTTTAAATCAATGACATTAATTTCTTAAACAAATTAACTGGTTAAAAAGTTTCCCACTTTTGGTATAACATAAAGCAGCAAACAGCTAAGTTTTTAGTGATTGATTGATTTTGATTTTTTGTGGCGCAAAAACGGCAAGGTTATAGTGTGCCAGGAAAAGGTTAACATATAAAAAGATAAGACTGGTAACTTGTAAAAAGGTTACTCCGTCGAAAAGTGCATATATATATATATATATATATATATATATAGACATATCAATAAATAAAATCAGAACAATGATAAAAGCAATATGAGATACATTTCATATAAGTGTATATATATTAATCAATTTTAAAAATTTAAAAACTGCTGACACATTGTCATTGTCATTTAAAATCTGACCGAGTGTATATGGCTCAGTCAGATGGGTAAAAGCAGTAAAATGAGCATTTCTAAAACTGGTACAATCGCATAAAATATGTTGAATGGATAAAATGGTGTCGCATTGCTCGCACATAGGAGGGTCATCAGCCCTCAGCAAAAAGGAGTGTGTCACATGACAGTGTCCTATGCAGAGCCGAGCAAGAACAACTTCCTCTTTGCGATCCCTGCGTAAGCTGGACCACCAAGGATGGATCACAGGCTTAATTCAACATAGTTTGTTTGTAGTAATCATCTATTTTTTAGTAAAGTATAAGATTTCATTATATTTATTACATCAAGCAGTGCTTTCTTTCCATTGGTATAACAACTGGCACACTTGTAGATATTTGTGACGTGAAAGTGCTCTCCCTATTAGTAGTAGTAGTAGTAGTGGCATGTGATGCAAGAAAGCAAGCCGACCGGGCTAGCCAGGTAGGTAAAGTGCCTGCCTGGCAACCCAAAGGGCGTGGGTTTGATTCCCGCCTTGGGCTTGGATCACAGTAAAATGCAAAAAAACTTTGGGAGGTGCATTATGGCCATAGAAGCTGATGCACCAACAACTAACAAGGGGAAAAAAAAAAAAAAGCAAGAAAGCAAGTGTGTGAGCTTATGCAGCATCAGCCAAAAAAATAAAAAAATAAAAAAATAACCATTCCCTCCAAAATGCCTGTCCAGTTCCTCCTTAAATTTATTTAACCTATAAACTTCCACAACAACAGATGGAAGTTTGTTCCAGCAATTAACCACCCGCTGGCTAAAGGCAAATTTCCGCACATCTATTTTACATCTGTCTTTTCTTAATTTGAATTTATGCCCCCTTAGGTTCATAATCTGAACAAGTGGAAGGATCCCATCAGAATTCAGCGTGCTCAACCCATTCAAGGCCTTATACACCTCAATCAGATCACTGCGTAGATGCCTAGTCTCCAGCCACTGCAATTTGCAGAACTTAAGCCTCTCTTGGTAAGGGGATCCCTTCATTTCCCCCTCACCAATCTTGTTGTCCTTCTCTGTACACACTCAAGCAAATCTACATCCTTCCTAAAATGAGGCCTCCAGACCTGTACGCAGTACTCAAGGCGTGGCCTGACCATTGCCTTATACAGAGGGACGATCACCTCCTTTTCCCTGCTAGCAAAATTCCTATATATCATTGACAAAACCCCATGACCTGCTCTGGCAGCCTGTCTGCATTGCTCAGAAAACTTCATATCTGACTGCACAATTACTCCAAGGTCTTTTTCATTTTCTACCACATTAAGTGTAGTACCACACAGTTGGTACGTTTCTCTGGAGTTACTTCTACCCATATGCAGTACTTTGCATTTGTCAAGGTTAAACTTCAGTTGCCACTTCTTAGCCCATCTGCCCAAATTATCTAGATCCTGTTGCAGTAGCACACTGCCATTACTGTCATTAACAACCCTGCCAACCTTTGTATCATCTGCAAACTTCGACATTAAGCCTGATATACCTTCATCAATATCATTGATAAATATACAAAACAACAGTGGACCCAAAACCGAACCCTGTGGGACTCCACTAATAACATTAGTCCACAAAGAGCAGCACCCATTGATTACCACTCTCTGTCTTCTCCCACTCAACCATCCTTTTATCCATTGTAGCAACTTACCCTTAACACCATTCTGCTCCAATTTGTATAATAGTCTTCCATGCGCAACAGTGTCAAAAGGTTTCCTGAAATCCAAGTATATGATATCAAAATTATTTTTTGCATCCAGTTCTTTTGTAACCACATCCTTTGTAACCTTGATAATATTCACTCCCTATCGAGGCTCCAAAAAGAGTGAAAACATATCAGGGTAGTGAGGTCACTTCAAGTTAAGCAAAATTTGCTTTGTGAGTAAAATATAATTTCAAATATGATTGGATTGGCTCATTATCAATCCATTTATATTTGAAATTTATGACATGGTATACTACAGCCTCATAAATTCCATTCTATATTTCTATTATTTACGCAATGCAATTTTAATGATCTGTAAAGAAAATACCAAGCCATAAAAATTTTCTTTTCTTTATGGTTATTTATAATGAATCTCTAATAACCATTTATATTTGTTAATTATTGGAAGATATAAAAATATTAATAATACAGGGGTAAAAAAGAATACTAATATTATTTAAAAAAAGGTTATTAGATAACTAAACAGAGATAAAAGAGACGAATCTGCTGTACACTGTTAAAACTAATTTATTTTAAAACTAATGTGGCAGATGATGCAAAAAAGCATACATAGTCTTTTTAAAAATTAATACAAAAAAAAAAAAAAACTATTATAGAAAATAAGAATGCATAAGAAAAACAGAGAGCGAGCAACATAAAGCGAAAATAGCTTACCATGTGCAATCCATACAGAACTTTTGCCATATCAATAATCCGTTCAACTAATTGATCAAATGACACTGCAGGAGTGCTATGCACAGGTTCCTTCTTGGTGCCTAATTTGCTGTACAGATAATGCTGCCAACTCATTACATCACTGGGATCAATCTAGAGGAAATATATAAAATTAGCTAAAAAAAATTATTTAAAATGAATTGAAAAAAAGTTATTATGATACTACTAAGTCATAAACTATCCAGGTAGGTTTTGAATAACATATTATAGCATTAATGTGTTATCTAAAACACAATTTATGACTTGGAAATCTAGTAACCATTGTAAAATAAACTGCAAAAAATAGAGAATCCTGAGAGTCTGGATTGAGAGTCATAACTTTTTTGATTTATAATTAGTTTGCCACTGAGGAAGTGCTTAAAGCAAGCTTGTAAAGTATAGTTTGTACTTCCAAATTTGTTTCTACATTTAACTATACAGAGCCATCAAATTTCCATATTGTATATAAAGTAGTTACTCTTTCATAAATTGAAACTACTTCATTTCAAATACAGTGTAGTCTTTTACCCTCATAAGTATTTCCTGCTTATAACTGTGCTCTTTACCAAGGGTGTATTTTTGTGCAGTAGGACTGCAAGTCCTTTATAATTCTGAAGGATCAATGGTAGTAGTAGTAGTAGATGCAAGAAAGCAAGCTTATGCAGCATCAGCCAAAAAAAAAAAAATTTACAAAACAATCCCCTCTAAATATTTGTCCAGTTCCTCCTTAAATTTATTTAACCTATCAACTTCCACAATGACAGATGGAAGTTTGTTCCAGCAATTAACCACCCGCTGGCTAAAGGCAAATTTCCGCACATCTACATCTGTCCTTCCTCAATTTCAATTTATGCCCCCTTAGGTTCGTAATCTAAACAAGTGGAAGAATCCCATCAGAATTCAGCGTGCTCAACCCATCCAATACCATTTGTATGTGTAATATTTCAAAAAATTAGCCAATGACAAACTACAGTATTGTTTCTTCTTTTCCCTGTAGCAGTAAATATCATTATTATTAGCTCTGTTACTAATTAGCTATGCTGTCTGTTGGCATTATCTTGATCCAAACATTTACCTACCTTCAGATTTCTTTAAAAACTTTACCAAGCTATTTATAGCTAACGGTCTTGATAGGTTATTCCTCTTGGTCATATCCTCCAAACTTCCTTTCTGTAGAGTTTTTTCTTGTTTCATTTTTCTCAGGTAATTCCTCTAACTTATTTAGTCTGATTCATTTGGCATTTTTTTTTATATTCATGGAATAAATTCAAAGCAGAATTAGATAAATTGTTGGAGAGGATGGACAGGTGAAATTTTTTTTTTTTCTAGCACATGCTGTATAACCTTGCTTTTTTGCATTATTTGCCACTACAAATACTAATAACTGCAGCATTATATTTGGTCTCTATCTGTCACACACACACACACACACACACACACACACACACACACACACACACACACACACACACACACACACACACACACTAGACTTAATGATTCCCAAAGGGGAATCAAAATGTTTCATAAGTGGGACAGGAAGCTGAGCAGTTGAATGTCTTTCCAAAAACTTATATCATTATGTTACTCTTAATGTATTTTATCCTTATAATTAAACTTCAATAAAATTTATTTACTCTAATTCACATGACTCGAGTGTCTTTTTACAATTAATATTTAACAATATAAGTTTCCTAATAGTAAAGTAATTTTTCTTTAACAAGGAAAATTGCCTTCAATTTTCTAATTGTACACCCACAGCTGGAAGAGATACTAAAGGATTTTCTGTTATTAAAGACCTTACACAACTTGTTCATTTACTTACTGGAATCAGAAAATCCTAAACATGCATCTAAATTTCTTTTTAATCCCTTTCAATGTCAACAACTTTTCAAAGTGCACAGTTAATGTTAGCTGTCTTATACTATAGGTATCTTAGATCATAACTTGGTGATGGTCTCTTCTCCAATGAAGACCACCACCCCACAATCATTATAGTGATTTCTAATCCTCTTTTCTTCATTTACTGTTGTTTTAAACCACCTGATTCTAATATTTGCTCAGGTGATGCCATTGATACTATTCTTTTATGGATGAAATGCTTCGTCCACATTCCGCCCTAAAATAATATCCTTATTGAAACAACTGCTCTTTAAAAAAAATGTGCTGAGACTGTTCAGAATACGAATAAGATACATCAGTTGCAGCTAAATCTCTGGTGTCATTTTCTTCCTATACTAAAGCTCTCAGCAGTTAATAACTTATTGTTTTTTTTTTTTTTTATGAAGATCCCAATCATGAGAGGTATTAAAACCTATTGTACTTAGTACTGTGCATAGGTTGGAGGGTGAGAGGATGCTTGTTGACATTAGACTTGAACTACTGTAAATTGTAATTTTTAGGAAATACATATGAAGGAAGGTTGATCCAGAAAATGGAATAAACGAGGAAGAAGAGAAGTTGGTTCTGTGAGTTTCAAGTTGGACAGTGAAAGGATATTGACTGGTTGCAGGACGTGTTTGGACTGCTTTGGAAGGAAGGAAGAGAGAGAGAGAGAGAGAGAGAGAGAGAGAGAGAGAGAGAGAGAGAGAGAGAGAGAGAGAGAGAGCAGGAATTATGGAAAGTCAATTCAGAAGAACAGTGCCCATGGAAGTATCTATAGAAAAGGTATGAAGCAGAAACAGAATGTCTATGAGACAGAGAGTGGCGAGACTCTTTAGAGATGAGGCATTAATTAATCTAACTGCTCTCTTTTGAATGGAATCTAGAAGCCTCAGAGAGTTTTTGGGTCACTGCCCAAGATGTGGGAACAGTATTCCATTGTAGGACGGATTTGAGATTTGTACAGAGTGAATAGCTGTTTGGAAGAAAAGAACACCAAGAGTGAAAGAGAAAACCCAGTATTTTAGATGCAGAGGAAGCAATATTTGTAATGTGCATAAGCCAAGAGAGATTAGAAGTCGGGGTAATTCCCGATAGAGATATATGATCTTGCCTAGAAATCAGAATGTCATCAAAGATAAGCATAAGAGCAGAAGAATCCTTTTTGCAAGATATAAGATAGGATTGAGTTTTAGAAGGATTGAAATCAACTAAGTTATTATTGCCCCACTGGAGATCAGAATTTAAGGAACTGCTAGTGGATATTCGAGAAGTTGAAGCTGTTTGAGCAGGGCAAGGTTTCTCAAAGTGGAAGATGGAATGCAATGTGCTATCATCAGGAAAACTATGGATAGGATTTCTGGTCAATGGAAGAAGGTCATTAATATACCAGAGGAAAAGAGTGGAAGAAAGAACTGAACTTTGGGGAACACCAGCATTAGTGGAGAAGTTAGATGACAGAGAGCCATCTACCATCACCCGCAGTGAGCATTCAGAGGGAAAACTAGATACCCAATTACAAAAAACAGTTGGTAAGCAAGTTATTAATATATTCAAAAACTCAATTTCAAAAATTCAAAAGTAGGAAGCTTGAATCTTGTCCAAATGCTATTTGAGCATTTTGGTCTCTTGCCAAACTACTGGTTGCAACTTCTGCCCATGCTTACTTTCACTTATGCTAGATCTTGACAGGTTGCAAATCAATTTGGCTGAATTGGGTTGCAGATCAATTTGCAGGCTGCAAATTGATGCTATATAAGCTTTCTTGCTTGCATCATATGCCTCTACTAATGCTATTATGCACCTTGTGAGATTGAGCACGTATGCCTCCACAGAAAATGCACAGCTCATTGATTGAACCAGCATGCTGACTGTTAAAAACAGCTACATGTAAGCTTCCCTAGACACCTTGGGGCTGTGCTACAGTATAAAAGAAATCTGCTCATCCATGCTGTTGTTGTTATTTGGTTTTTAGGAGCATTAGCAACTGAGGCCATATTGCTCTGGGGATATGCGGTGGTGACCTTTCGGCATCCTCCATATTTGGTGGTCACAGGCTTGAACTCCGGTCTAATCAAGAAGCGTGTGCTACGTACTGCTGCTCCTGCCCACCTGGCTACAGAGGTGCCTCATCCATGCCCTCCTTCAGCAAACACAGATTTTTAGACAAGAAAATTTATTAACTGATAATCTGGATTTCTAACCATTTCTGGAATAAACACATCAACAATATTGGTTCCTCTATATCAATAACACTAGCTTTCTCTTTTGGTCCGGCTTTATTTTTCTTCTAAGCAGCTGCTAAATTTGCAGAAATATCAAATGAGCAGTTAGGTTGGTTAATGGTCTGTGTCCAGCAAACTCATTCCATTTTCTATCACAGGTACCAGATAGTAGCAATACACTAAAGGTTCAAATAGCTTCTGTTTGATGCTACAATTTTTTTACTATTTTTTTTTTTTTGTAGTATTCAATCATTTTGTGACTGTATACAATAAAAGACACACACAACTAGGGTAGTAGTAGTAGTAGTAGTAGTGGCATGTGATGCAAGAAAGCAAATGTATGAGCTTATGCAGCATCAGCCAAAAAAAAAAAAAAAAAAAATCACACCATTCCCTCCAAATGCCTGTCCAGTTCCTCCTTAAATTTATTCAACCTATCAACTTCCACATCGACAGATGGAAGTTTGTTCCAGCAATTAACCACCCGCTGGCTAAAGGCAAATTTCCGCACATCTATTCTACGTCTGTCCTTTCTTAATTTGAATTTATGCCCCCTTAGGTTTGTAATCTGAACAAGTGGAAGGATCCCATCAGAATTCAGCGTGCTCAACCCATTCAAGGCCTTATATACCTCAATCAGATCACCGCGCAGGTGCCTAGTCTCCAGCCACTGCAATTTGCAGAACTTAAGCCTCTCTTGGTAAGAGGATCTCTTCATTCCCCTCACCAATCTTGTTGCCCTTCTCTGTACATGCTCAAGCAAATCTACATCCTTCCTAAAATGAGGCCTCCAGACCTGTACGCAGTACTCAAGGCGTGGCCTGACCATTGCCTTATACAGAGGGATAATCACCTCCTTTTCCCTGCTAGCAAAATTCCTATATATCATTGACAAAACCCCATGACCTGCCCTGGCTGCCTGTCTGCATTGCTCAGGAAACTTCATATCTGACTGCACAATTACTCCCAGGTCTTCTTCATTTTCTACCACCTTAAGTGTAGTACCACACAGTTGGTACGTTTCTCTGGGGTTACTTCTACCCTTATGCAGTACTTTGCATTTGTCAAGGTAACCTTCAGTTGCCACTTCTTAGCCCATCTGCCCAAATTATCTAGATCCTGTTGCAGTAGCACACTGCCATTACTGTCATTAACAACCCTGCCAACCTTTGTATCATCTGCAAACTTCGACATTAAGCCTGATATACCTTCATCAATATCATTGATAAATATACAAAACAACAGTGGACCTAACACCGAACCCTGTGGGACTCCACTAATAACATTAGTCCAAGAAGAGCAGCACCCATTGATTACCACCCTCTGTCTTCTCGCACTTAACCATTCTTTTATCCATTGTAG
The DNA here is from genome assembly GCF_048544385.1 of Mastigoproctus giganteus. NCBI lineage: Eukaryota > Metazoa > Arthropoda > Arachnida > Uropygi > Thelyphonidae > Mastigoproctus > Mastigoproctus giganteus. The sequence goes on from NW_028328349.1 coordinate 34,682, forward strand.
CAACTTACCCTTAATACCATTCTGCTCCAATTTGAACAATAGTCTTCCATGCGCAACAGTGTCAAAAGGTTTCCTGAAATCCAAATATATGATATCAAAATTATTTTTTGCATCCAGTTCCTTTGTAACCACATCATAATATCCTATCAAATTTGTCAGACAAGACTTTCCCTTAACAAACCCATGCTGTGTCTGAATTATTGCTGCAGTCTAGTCTAGATGATCCTGCAATGCATCTTTAACCAGCGACTCCATTATTTTACCCGGAACAGAAGTTAAACTAACTGGTCTGTAATTACTCGTATCACCCTTCGATCCCCCTTTGTGAATTGGGGATACATTTGCACATCTCCAGTCCGTGGGAACCTCCCCTGAGTCCAAGGATGCTCTCATAATTATGGCTAAGGGTTTGCTTAGTTGCTTTGCCGCCTCCTTTAATATAACTGGATAGATCCCATCCACCCCAGGTGCTTTTCTTACGTTTAACTTCAACAATTTCTCTTCCACTTTGCTCTCAGTTATTACAAGATCATTAAGCACCTTGTTACAATTTGATAACCTTCTGCCATTTTCAAACCTTAATAATTCCTCACGTGTGAATGTAGATGCAAAATACACATTCAGTTTGTTTGCTATCTGAGCAGGATCATCAACAGTCGAAACATCGATGTCAAGTGGACCAATCAGATTCATCCCCTTCCTTTTAGAGTTTATATAAGTAAAGAAATCCTTGCTGTTTTTCTTAGCATCTTTTGCCAAGGATTTCTCGTAATCTGCCTTCGCCTGCCGAACCTCCTTTGTGACCTGATTACAGATTAACTTATATCTGCCATAGGCTTCTGAGTCACTTGATAATTTATATGCATCCCATGCATTTTTCTTCTCTGTTACGAGTCTCATTAGTTCATTTGACAACCATTTAGGCCTAAACCTTGAACAATATTTCTTAATAGGTATGAAACTTTTAGTAGCTTCCACGATTAATTCCTTGAATGCTTCCCACTTAGAATTTACTGTTGGTAACATCGTCAGCTGATCCCACTGTACAGAATTTAAAAACTGTCGGAGAGCACTGTACTCGCCTTTACAGAAGAAAAAAACCCTTTCCTTTACCCCTGATGGTAATTAAATCTTTAAGTAAATTCCACATCAGTACACTGTGATCACTGCCACCTAGTGGTTCTTTTATCTGCAAATTCCTAATACATGAATGATCACTGCTGATAACCAGATCAAGAGTATTACTTTCTCTGGTTGCCTCTCGAACATGCTGCTGCAGAAAACAATCATCCAATAAATCCACAAAATCTGACTAGTGTGTGAGTGTCCAACCCACAAGTTCCAGTCAATATCTGGGAAGTTAAAATCCCCCATTATAAGACATTCCGATTTACTAGCCCACTCTATTTCTCTGTAGAATTGTTCATTGTACTCATTCGAGTCATTAGGCCTATAACACACTCCTACTCTATTTTGCTTTCGCAGTGCTTATGTCACACCAAACTGACTCAACAGTGCACTGTTCATCTATATCAACTGGATGCACTTCTTTTGATTTTATGTTTTTCTTTATTAACAGCATAACACCTCCTCCCTTCCTATCCTGTCTATCCTTTCTGTACACATTGTACTCCCCAAATTCCAGTTCGGCATTCCTTATAGCTGTGTGACACCACGTCTCTGATATCCCAACAATATCCGCCTTTGATGTCTTGACCAACACTTCAAATTCATCAAATTTATTTACTATACTTCTAGAATTGGTATACATGCAAGTAACTGATGATCATGAATATTATCAGATATTTACATATTTGCATCCTATCTAGCATTATACATAAAATAGAACAAGCACTGAAAATTGTTATATTAATTGTATAATATTTCTACAATATATCAAAAAGTAATAAAAAAAATTAAGTTTGGCCTACTTTATCTGGCAGGGTGAGCTGAAGCTTGATATATTCAAAAATATCGGATTCTGGTGTTTTCTGTAAATAAAAATCAAAAAAATTCATTAATAAACACAAATATTTAATGTGTGACGTCTGATGAGCAAAACTTTCATAGTAAATATTAGAACACAGATTTATTCAAAATTACTGCATAAAATGAATTAGAAGTAAGTCTGGCTAATGACAAAAGTTTTAAATTATGATAAAGACCTGAACTACCTGTTGCTGCTTTTCTTTTCTATAAGTTGATTCAGGTGCGAATACAGGTTTTACGTATATATATTTTATACACAGCATCCAGGGAACAGTTGGTTGGCACCATCATGATATAGAAAATTACAGTAAGAAATACTGCAAGCGTTTTGCTTCTGAATTTCATAAAAATGTGTCATAGTAGGTAAATTCATTATGGGATGCAGGATCTTTGTAAGCCAAATGAATTATAATGAAGTGCTAGAATGGACTTGTGAGTCATATTTTGAATGCTTCCTCTTAAAATTCAACTTGAAAATCCAACAAAAGTTGGAGAATATCATTTGAGAATACATCCACAAAAAAGCAATTATGAGTATTCCAGGAAGCTGGCATGAATTTTAACATTTAATTTTTAACTGAATTCAATTCAAACAATAAAGCTAAATATGATAAACTAAAATGCCCCAACAATTATATGATAAAATAATGATTTATTTTGTGTGTGTGTGTGGGATAAACAATTAGTCATCTGTTCATTCAATTCAGTATTATTTAAGCAATGCAAACCCAGGGTCTTGAGCTGGATATCATCATCCTACTCTTTCTTGGTGATTCCTTTCTACTTCTGACTCTTGCTTGCACTCTCTCTCTCTCTCTCTCTCTCTCTCTCTCTCAGGGTAACTCAGGAAATTTTTTTGGCTGGTGCAACATAAGCCTCAAGCTTCCTTCCATCATATTAGCATTAGTATTAGCATTATTAGCGGCATATGATGCAAGAAAGCACGCTTATGTAGCATCAGCCAGAAAAAAAAAAAAAAAACTTCCACTTCACCCCTCCGTTCATTCGAAATACCTGTCCAGCTGAGCCTTAAATTTATTTAGGCTATCAACTTCCACAACAAGGGATGCAAGTCTGTTCCACCAACCAACTACTTTCTGGATAAAGGCAAATTTCCGGACATCTATCCTACATCTGTCTTTCCTCAATTTCAATTTATGCCCTCTCAGGTGATTATCCTGAGCAAGAGGCAGAATCCCATTAACATTGAGCATGCTCAAACCATTCAAGGCTTTATACACCTCTATCAGATCACTTCGCCGGTGCCTAGTCTCCAGACACTGTAATTTGCAAAACTTAAGCCTTTCTTCGTAAGAGCAACCCTTTGTTCCATTCACTAACCTTCTTGCCCTTCTCTGTACTCGTTCCAGCAGCTCTACATCCTTCTTGAAATGAGGCCTCCAGACCAGTATACAGTACTCAAGGTGTCGCCTGACCATTGCCACACCTTGAGTACAAGGAATAATCACCTCCTTATCCCTGCTAGAAAAATTGCTGTATATCATTGATAAGACACCATGAGCTACTCTTGCAGCCCGTTTGCACAGCTCAGAGAACTTCATATCTGCCTGCACAATCACCCCCAGGTCCTTTTCATTCTCTACTACTGTCAGTGCAGTACCACAGAGTTGATACGTTGCTCTGGGGTTGCTGTTTCCCATATGTAGTACAGTAATACCCCGAAGTTACGCGATAGGTGGGTCCGACGAAAATCGCGTAAGTCGAATTCGCGTAAGTCGGGGTACAACTTTGCATATAAATACATATAAATTTTGCTTAATTGGGACCAAGGACTAACAAAAACACTAGTTTAGAAGAAAAATATTAATAAAATTGCAGTTCTTTATACATATTAATACAAAATATGTATTAAAAAAACAAATGACTTACATAAAAAAGTTATTTCGATGTCGATGGCTTCATAAAATCTAACAAATTCGTCTGACGACACAGCGCGTTCTTTTTTTCACGCAGAATTTCTTCGTAGCAAGCTAATAATTTTTTTATTCCTTGCTTTGTAGCTATAACGCGTTCTTCGTTGGAGTCTATGTTTTCTAAAATTTTTAAGCCCTTTACAAAATTGAGCCCTTTTCAATTTTCAACCTGTCAAGTTTGCAATTGTCATGTGCTTTTCGCCGTTGCTTCATTTAGGCCTGTAGCACGTGCAATATCACATGGTCTTTCATTTCGCTCAAAGCGTTTCACAATTTCATATTTTTTCTCTATCGACAGAGGCGGACTGGCCATAAGCCTTACCGGGGAAACCCCGGTGGGCCAGTGTGATTTTGGCTATAAACCATAGTATGAGGCCACTATAAATTTTCCCGGGTAAGAATTTTTGAACAGTCCGCCTCTGTTTATCGATAATTGCTTTTATTTTTCTCTCTGAATCTGCAGTGTCTTCACCAGGACGCTTCCTTTTCACACCTTTTTAATTAAGTATTTTACTCATTTTTAGGGAATAAAGCACAATTACAAAACGAGGAGGCACGCTTGATACGCATAAACAAAGCTGCGCACATGTAGCAACTGAATAAACAACACCATAAAGGCAGAGATACACTATTAACACCTCACATTTCTAGGGGTTACTACCATAAAACAATAAAAATCCAGTTGCGTTTCTGCTAGTGAAATCTGTTATAAACTGGTAGTAAACTCGATCTAATTGCATTTGCGATTATACCGATAGCTAGAATTGTGTTGGTTTTTACGTTATTATGGTGAAATGTGTTTCCCCTTCACTGATATAAAAAAACATAAAAGCAGCAAAGTTGAATTTTGTTCATCTTTCGCTCTCATTCTCCGCCGTCGCACCGTATATCGATAACATATGAAAAACGACCTTGAAGATAGTGGGCGGCAGCGTTGCCAAACGAAAAAATCAAGAACCGCGTAACTCCGAGTTCGCGTAAGTCGGGGTAGCGTAAGTTGGGGTATTACTGTACTTTACATTTGTCAATGTTAAACTTCATTTGCCACCTCTCAGCCCATCTGCTCAACCTTTCCAGATCCTGTTGCAGCAGCATAGCATCAGTAGTGTCCTTAACAACCCTGCCAACTTTTGTACTGTCTGCAAACTTGGACATTAAGCTTGATATACCATCATCAATATTATTTATAAATACAGGAAACAATAATGGACCCAACACTGAACCCTGAGGGACTCCACTGATAACATTAGTCCACGATGAGCAGTGTCCATTGATTACCACTCTCTGTCTTCTCCCCCTCAACCACCCCTTTATCCATAGCAGCAATTTGCCTACAATGCCACACTGCTCCAATTTGTGCAGCAGTCTTCCATGTACAACAGTATCAAAAGCCTTTCTAAGATCCAAGTATATAATATCAAAGTTATTCCCTGCATCCAGTTCTATTGTGACTGCATCATAGTATCCAATCAAATTGGTCAGGCAAGACTTCCCCTTAACAAAACCATGCTGTGTCCTAGCTATATCTGAAGTCTGGTCTAGATGATCCTGCAGTGTTTCTTTAACCAGTGCCTCCATTAATTTTCCTGGAACAGAAGTTAAACTCACAGGTCTATAATTACTTGTGTCAGCCTTTGATCCTCCTTTGTGAATTGGGGTCATATTTGCACATCTCCAGTCTATGGGTACCTCCCCTGAGTCCAAGGAAGCTCTCATAATTATGGCTAAGAGTTTGCTTACTTCCTTTGCTGTCTCCTTTAATATAACTGGATAGATCCCATCCACCCCAGGTGCTTTCTTGTGTTTATCTTCAACAATTTCTCCTCCACTTTACTCTCAGTTATTACAAGATTATCTAGCTTACTGCCAGAGTTGAATACACCTCTGGCATTCCCCTCCCTGAATAACTCCTCATGTTTGAATGTCGATGCAAAATATTCATTTAGTTTGTTAGCTACCTGAGCAGGATCATCAACAGTTGAACCATCGATATCATGTGGATTAAATCTGATTCATCCCGTTCCTTCTAGAGTTTACATAAGTAAAGAACTCTTTGCTGTTTTTCTTTGCATCCCTTGCCAAAGATTTCTCGTAATCTGCCTTCGCCTGCCTAACCTCCTTTGTAACTTGGTTACAGATCAACTTATATCTATCATAGGCTTCTGTGTCACGTGTTAATTTATATGTATCCAAGTGTTTTTCTTCTCTTCCATATGTCTCATTAGTTTATCTGACATCCATTTCGGTCTAAACTTTGAATAATATTTCTTAGTTGGTATGTAAAGCCTGGTAGCTTCCAAGATAAGTTCTTTTAATGCTTCCCTTTTTGAATTTGCTGTTGGTAACATTATCAGTTGGTCCCACTGTATAGAATTTAAATACTGTCTCAGACCATCGTAGTCGCCTTTACGAAAGCAATAACCCTTCCCTTTACCCCTGATGGTAGTTACCTCTTTGAGTAAATCCCACTTCAGCACACTGTGATCACTACCACCTAGTGGTTCCTCTATCTGCAGATTCTTAATGCATGAAGAATCACTACTGATAATCAAATAAAGAGTATTACTCCCTCTAGTTGCCTCCCGAACATGCTGATGTAGAAAACAATCATCCAATAAATCCACAAAAGCCTTGCTAGTGTGTGAGTGACCAACCCACAAATTCCAGTCAATATCTGGGAAATTAAAATCCCCATTATAAGAGGGTCTGATTTACTGGCCCACTCTATTTCCCTGTACACTTTCTTATTATACTCATCAGAGTTGTTAGGCCTATAGCACACTCCTACTCTGAATTTTGATCTCCCAGTGCTTATGTCACACCAAACTGACTCGACACTGCACTGTCCAGCGATGTCAACTGGCTTCACTTCATTGGATTTTATGTGTTTCTTAACTAATAGCATAACCCCTCCTCCCTTCCTATCCTGTCTATCCTTTCTGTAGACGTTGTACTCCCTAAATTCCAGTTCTGCATTCCTTATATCTGTGTGACCCCAAGTCTCTGATATCCCAACAATATCCGCCTTTGATGCTTTGAGCAATACCTCAAATTCATCAAATTTATTTACCAAACTCCTAGCACTGGTGTACACGCAAGTATACATGCACCTGTTCTTTTCTTAGCTACTCTAACAACCCATGTGTTTACTTGTACTGCAATGACTCCCAGCAGTCTCTGAAATATCCTGCATCTTGTTTTCCAGGCTTCTGCTCATTCCAATAGAAGTAGTGCAAGAATCACTTTCACCTCTGCCAGTGGCTACTGTTAATCTATTAGTCCTTGTATCCCCCCAAGCTAGCAGTTTTCTGACCCACCTAACACTGCCTCGATAGCATCAGCAAATATCCTTGCACCCTTTCTATTTAAGTGTATCCCATCCCTGTAGAAGCAGTCCCTTCTGTTAACAAGTACAGACCAGGCTGAAAAAAATTCTACCCCTTGAGCCTTGCACAATCTTTCCAGGGCCGAATTGATCGACAGGGCTCTCATCATATACTCCCTCCTATCGTGTCTGGGCAGAATTGCAGACACTTTCAAATTCAACCCTAATGCTCAAGGGCACAAAAGGTGATATAGTTGTACACGTTGGCACTAATGATATTAAGAGTAGGAGACCGGCAGAATTACTCAACAAGTACAGGTCACTGTTGAAAAAAAGCCGAGAATTAGGGTTGAATTTGAAAGTGTCTGCAATTCTGCCCAGACACGATAGGAGGGAGTATATGATGAGAGCCTTGTCGATCAATTCGGCCCTGGAAAGATTGTGCAAGGCTCAAGGGGTAGAATTTTTTTCAGCCTGGACTGTACTTGTTAACAGGAGAGATTGCTTCTACAGGGATGGGATACACTTAAATAGAAAGGGTGCAAGAATATTTGCTGATGCTATCGAGGCAGTGTTAGGGGGGTCGGAAAACTGCTAGCTTGGGGGGATACAAAGACTAATAGTTTAACAGTAACCGCAGGCAGAGGTGAAGGTGATTCTTGCACAACTTCTATTAGAATAAGAAGCGACCTGGAGCGAGGGGTGTTGGGGGTTTCAGGGACGGATGGCAGTCATCCTGGAATAGTTGGGTATATGGGATGTGTTAGGGTAACAAGGAATAGGCATAGGAGCATGTATGCTTGCATGTATACCAATGCTAGAAGTATAGTAAATAAATTTGATGAATTTGAAGTGTTGGTCAAGACATCAAAGGCGGATATTATTGGGATAGCAGAGACGTGGTGTCACAAAGATATAAGGAATGCAGAATTGGAATTTGGGGAGTACAATGTGTACAGAAAGGATAGACAGGACAGAAAGGGAGGAGGTGTTATGCTGTTAATTAAGAAAAACATAAAATCAAAAGAAGTGCATCCAGTTGATATAGATGGACAGTGCACTGTTGAGTCAGTTTGGTGTGACATAAGCACTGCGAAAGCAAAAATAAGAGTAGGAGTGTGTTATAGGCCTAATGACTCGAATGAGTACAATGAACAATTGTACAGAGAAATAGAGTGGGCCAGTAAATCAGAATGTCTTATAATGGGGGATTTTAACTTCCCAGATATTGACTGGAACTTGTGGGTTGGTCACTCACACACTAGTCAGACTTTTGTGGATTTATTGGATGATTGTTTTCTGCAGCAGCATGTTCGAGAGGCAACCAGAGAAAGTAATACTCTTGATCTGGTTATCAGCAGTGATCATTCGTGTATTAAGAATTTGCAGATAAAGGAACCACTAGGTGGCAGTGATCACAGTGTGCTGAAGTGGGATTTACTCAAAGAGGTAACTACCGTCAGGGGTAAAGGAAAGGGTTTTTGCTTCCGTAAAGGTGAGTACAGTGGTCTCAGACAGTTTTTAAATTCTGTACAGTGGGATCAACTGACGATGTTACAAACAGTAAATTCTAAGTGGGAAGCATTCAAGGAATTAATCGTGGAAGCTACTAGACTTTTCATACCAATGAAGAAATATTGTTCAAGGTTTAGGCCTAAATGGTTATCAAATGAACTAATGAGACTCGTGACAGAGAAGAAAAATGCATGGGATGCATATAAATTATCAGGCGACGCAGAAGCCTGTAGCAGATATAAGCTAGTCTGTAATCAGGTCACAAAGGAGGTTCGGCAGGCAAAGGCGGATTACGAGAAATCTTTGGCAAAAGATGCTAAGAAAAACAGCAAGGATTTCTTTACTTATATAAACTCTAAAAGGAAGGGGATGAATATGATTGGTCCACTTGACATCGATGGTTCGACTGTTGATGATCCTGCTCAGATAGCAAACAAACTGAATGAGTATTTTGCATCTACATTCACAAGTGAGGAATTATTAAGGTTTGAAAATGGCAGAAGGTTATCAAATTGTAGCAGTGTGCTTAATGATTTTGTAATAACTGAGAGCAAAGTGGAGGAGAAATTGTTGAAGTTAAACATAAGAAAGCCACCTGGGGTGGATGGGATCTATCCAGTTATATTAAAGGAGGCGGCAAAGCAACTAAGCAAACCCTTAGCCATAATTATGAGAGCATCCTTGGATTCAGGGGAGGTTCCCACGGACTGGAGATGTGCAAATGTATCCCCAATTCACAAAGGAGGTTCGAAGGGTGACACGAGTAATTACAGACCAGTTAGTTTAACTTCTGTTCCGGGTAAAATAATGGAGTCACTGGTTAAAGATGCATTGCAGGATCATCTAGACAAGACTGCAGGAATAATTCAGACACAGCATGGGTTTGTTAAGGGAAAGTCTTGTCTGACAAATTTGATTGGTTATTATGATGTGGTCACAAAGGAAATGGATGCAAAAAATAATTTTGTTATCATATACTTGGATTTCAGGAAAGCTTTTGACACTGTTGCGCATGGAAGACTACTGTACAAATTGGAGCAGAATGGTATTAAGGGTAAGTTGCTACAATGGATAAAAGGATGGTTAAGTGGGAGAAGACAGAGGGTGGTAATCAATGGGTGCTGCTCTTCGTGGACTAATGTTATTAGTGGAGTCCCACAGGGTTCGGTGTTGGGTCCACTGTTGTTTTGTATATTTATCAATGATATTGATGAAGGTATATCAGGCTTAATGTCGAAGTTTGCAGATGACACGAAGGTTGGCAGGGTTGTTAATGACAGTAATGGCAGTGTGCTACTGCAACAGGATCTAGATAATTTGGGCAGATGGGCTAAGAAGTGGCAACTGAAGTTTAACCTTGACAAATGCAAAGTACTGCATATGGGTAGAAGTAACCCCAGAGAAACGTACCAACTGTGTGGTACTACACTTAAGGTGGTAGAAAATGAAAAAGACCTGGGAGTAATAGTGCAGTCAGATATGAAGTTTTCTGAGCAATGTAGACAGGCTGCTAGGGCAGGTCATGGGGTTTTGTCAATGATATATAGGAATTTTGCTAGCAGGGAAAAGGAGGTGATTGTCCCTCTGTATAAGGCAATGGTCAGGCCATGCCTTGAGTACTGCGTACAGGTCTGGAGGCCTCATTTTAGGAAGGATGTAGATTTGCTTGAGCGTGTACAGAGAAGAGCAACACGATTGGTGAGGGGAATGAAGGGATCCTCTTACCAAGAGAGGCTTAAGTTCTGCAAATTGCAGTGGCTGGAGACTAGGCACCTGCGCGGTGATCTGATTGAGGTCTATAAGGCCTTGAATGGGTTGAGCACGCTGAATTCTGATGGGATCCTCCCACTTGTTCAGAATACGAACCTACAGGGACATAAGTTCAAATTAAGAAAGGATAGATGTAGAATAGATGTGCGGAAATTTTCCTTTAGCCAGCGGGTGGTTAATTGCTGGAACAAACTTCCATCTGTCGTTGTGGAAGTTGATAGGTTAAATAAATTTAAGGAGGAACTGGACAGGCATTTGGAGGGTATGGTGTGATTTTTTTTTTTTTTTTTTTTGGCTGATGCTGCATAAGCTCCTACACTTGCTTTCTTGCATCAAGTGCCACTACTACTACTACTACTACTACTACTACTAATTCACGGCTTTTTTTCAACAGTGACCTGTACTTGTTAAGTAATTCTGCCGGTCTCCTACTCTTAAATCATTAGTGCCAACGTGTACAACTATATCACCTTTTGTGCCCTTAAAAGATGATATCCACTCTACAATGTCATCAATCTTGGCCCCTGGCAGACATACCCTGGTCCTGTTCCACCTATCCTTTTTACAAAGCATGTTCCCCGTTTCCCTGACAATAGAGTCACCAACAACTACTAGTTCCTGTGGGACCAGTGCATTCTGCCTTGGGGGTTGCCACTGTGTTGCGTAATGACCAAGCTCTGGCATTGATGTGGGCAGCTGAGAGCTTGATGGGCTCCTCACTTTAAATCCTTCGTGGGCATCCACCCTGTCCTTCAAGCTCTCATATAGGCCCATAACAATGCTGAGTTGTCGCCTGATTTCATTACACTCCTTGCATCGCGCACACACACACAAAGGCATCCCCCATAAAAATATCATGTTCCGTACCCGATTGCTTCACAAACATCATGCAAGCAGTGCATTTTAAAAGGCTGTGATTCAGAGGGAAACTGCCCCCCTCAGTTCTTCTCTGAGCCAAGCACTCCCATTAGCTTGAGCCTTTTGCTTTGCTTTTGCTTATATGGATAATAATAACAATTACAAAGGAGAGAATATCTTTAAATTAGATAAAAGTGTGATGATGTGCATGAGTGTGATTTAACATCACACTCATGCACATTTTAACTGAATTCAATTCAAACAATGGATCTAAATATGATAAACTAAAATGTCCCAACAATTATATGATTACACCTTACAACAATTACACCTTGCCAGTAAACAAAATTAATCAGCAATAGAATAATTGTATTTTGGTATAGAGGATAATTTATGAGAAAAAAAAATAATAATAATAAATTTTAAAAAAATGAATAAAAAGAAAGATACTAATTGATGTACATCAACTGTCATGCGGGTTTCTAGTTAGTGATGGGTTTAATTTCCTTTTTATAAGCAGTGGCAATTCATAAAAGGGTCTAATTATGGTACCAATGGAACATAATCAAAATTAGCTGATTTGTTGATAATCGTATGGTATGCAAGTTATCTTAAATAATGCATATTCTTTGCTTCTGACAGATGATTGAATAGTATGTATGCAATCGCATGTAATTTAGAGAGCTACTTCATCATAGATTACAAATTTCACCCAATAATCTAAGTGTGAACCCCATACACCAAGCATTGTATGGGATTCAAGCTTATATACAAAAATACTGAAATCCCTAATGTGAGCTTTTTCTACAGCTTGTAGCTTTGAGGTGGTTGAGGTTCCTGTTATTTAACAGTATTTTTGTTTTGATGCTGGTGGTTTCATCAATACTTTCATTTTTGTCTCCAGATAAATCTAGCTTGAAGAACTTTACAGGTGATCTAGCAGCCATTTTTTCCCATATGAGCCTTTCTATGTAAGATGGAGGGTATCTTGCCTTTTTTGCTATGATGGTCAGAAGGTTCAGGATGAATTACCTGGAGTGACTTGGACAAACATCGTTTTTTGTTCTAAAGTTTATTGTAGAGAATTCATTCAAAACAGGGGAGTTGTGGCTCTACAGTTGTCCTGGTTAGAGTTATTATTATTTATTATCATTAGCTACATGGTGCAAGGAAGCCTGAGGCTTTTGCTACACCAGCCAAAAAAAAAAAAAAAATGCCTGAGTTACGCCCACGGTAGTCCCGTGATCAGACTTGATCATGCATCCCCCTCTTGACAACTGATAAGGTCCCAAACATTTTCTGTGCAGTTGATTTGTTGTGAGATGGCTGGAGCAATACCACATTTATTTTTATCAGTATCATGGTAAGGAGTCATTTTCCAGTTCATATTATCTGAGTTCTGTGGTTGACTGAATTAACCTCATAGTACTGAATTGTCTTTGACTTTTAGCTGAGGGTTCAGAACAAGGTCTTGAGGCAGTAAACTGTGGTGTTTGAAATGATCAGCTCCACATATTTTTGGGTATCAAAAATATGTGGAGCTGATCATTTCAAACACCATTTAAATACTGATGAACCATTTATGGTTCTTTTGCTACTAACAGATGAGAAATGCTAATGTTTCAGGAATTTCCACAGGGCTGATGCATCCTAGAAGTACTCACTTTGGCTTCCCCCCCCCCCTTAAACTTTCCTGTGTTTTTCTTCTTAAGTGGATGTCTGTATTCACCCATTGGGGAGGAATTTCCTTGCTTGTTTCCAGCAATAGTTGCACCATTATTTTAAGCAGGAGACTATAACTGGATAGTGTGGGCCACTGCTTATGAATTAATTAAAAATACAGAATTTGCAATTAATTCATTCATTTTATTTGATAGTTTGACTTTTTTTAAATTTTTACTTGAAGGTGGAGGTTGGTACCTCTTCAGCATTAGCTGTCACAGTTTGCAACAATTTCTCTAATGTGGTATAATAGCATCCAATTTTGTTAAAAAATCATTAATTGATAAAAATGTTACAAACTACATTACATCAGATTTAACATACAAAATAAGTTTTTTTTTGCCTTTGATTCCTCAATGTGGTACAATGTGTGGAAAAATTCCCATGTGCGTTTCAATATGAATAAATTGTTTCACCGCTAATTGTAATAAAGTACTAACTTTTAGATATTTTTCCTTTGCATGTTGTACTAATTCTTGTTCCCTGCCAGCAAAAAGATTTAGCCCAATAGGAAGGAGACGTTTTAAGCATGCTACCATTAGACTAGCTGCTAATTCTTTATCCTTATCTCTTTTGCCATCTCTTTTCTTTTTGACCTGTAAACAGAATAAATATTCTTCATTCATTTTTATTAAGTTCATTCAACTATATTTATTAAAATATAGTAAGATTTCATAAATCTGTAATTTTCTTAAAATTTTATATCATAAAAAGAAAAAAAAAAGCTTCATCAAGTGTTGTGTTGTATTGGTTATTGTAAATTACATGTGATTACATTCCAAGCCATATCTCACTCACTTTAAAATTTATATAATATACAGTCTGGATGACTGCATTTGTCAGATATAAATAGGAATAATCAACAAGAGATATACATGATTGAGCTTGATTATTAACTAACTGTCCAATGACATCATAAAATGAGTTTGATATTGTGAAAACAGTGGCTTTGGAAAGCTACAGCAGTTTCCTGTGGTTGTAATATAATTTACAATGGCCACAACAGACAACAGTGTATATACATACTGGTGCCTCATGGCTACCATATGTACTAAATGCATACTGATAGCAGAGCTTTATGGTTGATATACACAGTAAATATACAGTGATAGAGGATCTTTATAGCCATTATCAGTAAACCAGTAGCATACTCTATAGCATTCATAAGGGTTCAAGATCCTGGATTGCTATTGTGAAACAGATATCAATGGCATGCCATTAAAAAATGAAATACTATAAGTGTTATAGTGGTAAAGATGCTTTACTGCTTTGTCAAAAAAAAAAATTTTTTTTTGACAACTGTGCACTTTACTACCAACAATTCTCTATAGTATTAGTTAAAAAATCTGAAATTTTAAAAAATTTGGCAGGGAACCAAATTTTTGAAATCTGTAGATCACAAGACTGCCAGATTTATGAAATTGTACGGTAGGTTTACAATCAAAACTTTTTACTGATTCTAAATGTTTAATTACAGTGGGATCAACTGATGATGTTACCAACAGCAAATTCAAAATGGGAAGCATTCAAAGAACTTATCTTGCAAGCTACTAGGCTTTACATACCAACTAAGAAATATTGTTCAAGGTTTAGGCCTAAATGGATGTCAGATGAACTAATGAGGCATATGGCAGAGAAGAAAAATGCATGGGATACATATAAATTAACACGTGACACAGAAGCCTATGATAGATATAAGTTGATCTGTAACCAAGTTACAAAGGAGGTTAGGCAGGCGAAGGCAGATTACGAGAAATCTTTGGCAAGGGATGCAAAGAAAAACAGCAAAGAGTTCTTTACTTATGCAAACTCTAGAAGGAAGGGGATGAATCAGATTGGTCCACTTGATATCGATGGGTCAACTGTTGATGACCCTGCTCAGGTAGCTAACAAACTAAATGAATATTTTGCATCGACATTCATACATGAGGAGTTATTTAGCGAGGGGAATGCCAGAGGTGTATTCAACTCTAGCAGTAAGCTAGAGAATGTTGTAATAACTGAGAGTAAAGTGGAGGAGAAATTGTTGAAGATAAACACAAGAAAGGCACCTGGGGTGGATGGGATCGATCCAGTTATATTAAAGGAGGCAGCAAAGGAAGTAAGCAAACCCTTAGCCATAATTATGAGAGCTTCCTTGGACTCAGGGGAGGTACCCACAGACTGGAGATGTACAAATGTCACCCCAATTCACAAAGGAGGATCAAAGGCTGACACAAGTAATTATAGACCTGTGAGTTTAACTTCTGTTCCAGGAAAATTAATGGAGGCACTAGTTAAAGAAGCACTGCAGGATCATTTAGACAAGACTTCAGCTATAGCTCGGACACAGCATGGTTTTGTTAAGGGGAAGTCTTGCCTGACCAATTTGATTGGATTCTATGATGCAGTCACAAAGGAACTGGATGCAGGGAATAACTTTGATATTATATACTTGGATCTTAGAAAGGCTTTTGATACTGTTGCACATGGAAGACTGCTGCACAAACTGGAGCAGTGTGGCATTGGAGGCAAATTGCTGCTGTGGATAAAGGAGTGGTTGAGGGGGAGAAGACAGAGAGTGGTAATCAATGGACACTGCTCATCGTGGACTAATGTTATTAGTGGAGTCCCTCAGGGTTCAGTATTGGGTCCTTTATTGTTCTCTGTATTTATAAATGATATTGATGATGGTATATCAAGCTTAATGTCCAAGTTTGCAGACGATACAAAGGTTGGCAGGGTTGTCAAGGACACTACTGACACTATGCTGCTGCAACAGGATCTGGAAAGGTTGAGCAGATGGGCTGAGAGGTGGCAAATGAAGTTTAACATTGACAAATGTAAAGTACTACATATGGGAAACAGCAACCCCAGAGCAACGTATCAACTCTGTGGTACTACACTGGCAGTGGTAGAGAATGAGAAGGACCTGGGGGTAATTGTGCAGGCAGATATGAAGTTCTCTGAGCAGTGCAGACGGGCTGCAAGAGTAGCTCATGGTGTATTGTCAATGATATATAGGAATTTTTCTTGCAGGGATAAGGAGGTGATTATTCCCTTGTATAAGGCAATGGTCAGGCCACACCTAGAGTACTGTATACAGGCCTGGAGGCCTCATTTCAAGAAGGATGTAGAGCTGCTGGAACGAGTACAGAGAAGGGCAAGAAGGTTAGTGATTGGAACAAAGGGGTGCTCTTACGAAGAAAGGCTTAAGTTTTGCAAATTACAGTGTCTGGAGACTAGGCACTGGTGAGGTGATCTGATAGAGGTGTACAAAGCCTTGAATGGTTTGAGCATGCTCAATGCTGATGGGATTCTTCCTCTTGCTCAGAATAATAACCTGAGAGGGCATAAGTTCAAATTGAGGAAAGACAGATGTAGGATAGATGTGCGGAAATTTGCCTTTAGCCAGCGGGTGGTTGGTAGGTGGAACAGACTTCCATTCCTTGTTGTGGAAGTTGATAGCCTAAATAAGTTTAAGGCTCAGCTGTACAGGTATTTCGAACGAACAGAGGGGTGAAGTGGAAGTGGTTATTTTTTATTTATTTTTTTTACTTTATTTTTTTTTGGCTGATGCTGCATAAGCTTGCTTTCTTGCATCAAATGCCTCTACTAATGCTAATGCTAATTAATTAATTAGAAACAATGCCTAACAAATTTCATTATTAACTATGATAACAGTAGGTCTCTAGTTCAGCTACACATTATATGTCAGTGAATTTATTTGACATAGCTTATTCTTGATTAGAATAAAATAAATTTCGTTGATATTAATCAAAATGAGAACCAGAAAACCTGTAACTATATCTATTTAATTATCTTGAGTTTATTTATTTTATTCTTTTGAATTTATATCTTATAAATCTTGTAAATGACAATATGTATATGATATCAAGATTTGTATTATTTCAGAGCCCTCAGATCAAGGAGTAAAAGATTTCATTTTAATTCTATCAAAAATTGTTTCAAGTTTTATTATAAAATGTATCAACATTCTGAAAAATAAACAACTTGCTTTTTTAGAATGTGAAGTAGTTTGCTGGACATTAGAAACACTGCTTCTTCCACGACCAGCTGCTGGCATTATCAGAGCCATGTTATCAATCTCATGTTGAGAAATAAAGTTCTGTTCCTCTCGACGGCAAAACTGAAATGAAGTTAGAAACAAATTTGTTTTCAGCACTACTACTACTACTAATAATAATACAAATACAACAAACAACACTTATTGATGTTGTATATAATCATAATAATAATAAGATAAAGAAAAATTATTGTTAGATATATATATATATATATACACAATTATAACAGAAATACAATGCATAGATGGTGCCTACATAATGTCTTAGAATAGTTATGCCAGGGATCTTAAACAGATAGGTCACATGTATCTTTAAAGAAAAAGGTAATAGTTGTTTTCTATACAGGACTAGTTTGAAAGAAGACTGGCAATTAGAATATGAAAAAGCAATATTTTCAGCAGAGTCAAAAAATTTGGAAAATATGAGGCTTCTGGGGAGAAAAGACAAAAATCTGATTCAGAGAGATAAAAAATCCTAACTAGCTACAAAACATAAATTAAAAAAAAAAAAAAAAAAAAGGAATCTAGATAAATACTATGTGGTTATGTATATCTGACACACATAAATATCAACACACCACATTTAATATTACACTTTTGTTAGTTAGTTCAGCAATGGCTTATTATTTCAGCACTCACCTCAAAATCTGTGATTAAAATTTGAAATTCATAGGAAGTGAAATGTGAAAAGAATTTAAACTATATAAAAACCATATCCTGAGGAAGAAGTGCACCACTTTTTCCTAGGTTGCCGTCTATAAAAGAAAGATCCGGAATGGGTTATAAAGAACGGTTGAACCAATTACACTTTTGTTCACTTCAGTTAGATATAATAATGGAAAGGCATAAATTCCAAAAGTGATGCTGCATTTGGTTTATACATAATGGCAGCAGGTTCAATCTTGGTGTTAGTGTGTTCTTCCTATGGAGATTCATTTTTTTTTCTTTGATCATGCTAAAAATTAAATGTTTATGGAATTTTGATTTATTAATAGTAAAAATCAAAATAACTTACCTAAAGAACTATATCAAAAGAATTATAGTTTATTGCTAGAAATAAAAATGCAATGGAACAGGAATTAGTCACCTTGCAGAGCTTCCAGAGAGGTGCAACTGGGATTTTCTTTCATAGGATTTGGGCATTTCTCAAATTTTCCAATACTTTCAGAAGGTAAAGAAACAATAAAAAAGTAAATTAGGGGCAAGTTACTGCTATGAATAAAGGGATGATTGAGTGGCAGAAGGCAGAGAGTGTTTATTAATAGGCACTGTTTCTTAGACACATTATTAGTGGAGTCCCTTAGGGTTCAGTGCTGGGCACTATTGTTTTCAATATTTATTATGATACTGATGATGATACATGAATATGTATCATCATCAATGGAAAAGTTCTGTGAAACACAAGCAGTTGCTCTTAACATCTCAAAGGCATTCGATCGTGTTTGGCATAAAGGTCTTCTAAATGAGCTTACATAATACAAAGGTTGGCAGGATAGTTATTGACAGAAATTAGTGTATGACAAAACAAGAACTACAAAAATTAGGCTGAGAAATGGCAACTAAAGTTTAACACTGAAAAATGCAAGGTAGTGCACACAGAAAGCAGTAATCCCAGAAAAACATTGGGGGTGGTATCACCTCAAGATAATGGAGAAAGAAAAAGACCTGGCATAATTGTAGAGTCTGATACAAAGTGCAGACAGGCAGCTAAGACAGCTCATAAGGACTCTGTCAATGATATGCAGGACCATGAAGGTAATTGTCCTATTATATAAGCCAATGATTAGGCCACACCTTGAGCACTGCATACAGGTCTGGAAGTCTCATTTTAGATGGATGTGGATCTGTTGGAACAGATACAGGGAAGAGCAATAAGGTTAGTTAGGGACACAAAAAAAGTATACCACTGAAGAAAGACTTGTTCTGCAAATTGCAGCATTTGGAAATTAGTACCTGCAAGGAACCCGATTAACGTGTTAAAGCTTAAATGGAATGAGTTAACTAAATATCAGTGACATCCCAACTGTTTCTTGGATGACATACACCAAAAGACATAAATTTAAAATGAATTATGATGACTGCAGGAGAGATGTGAAAAATTTGTTTTCATTCAGGGAGTAATTGATTGCTGGAACATTCAAACACCTGAGGTTGTCAGAGACATTCTCTCAGATATGCCAGACAAGCTGTACTTGCTACCTGGGAATCTAAAACATTGATGGAACTGACATTTGGGTGACACTCAAGTCAAGTCAAGTGGACCCAATTTCGGCGAAGTTCGGATGGTCTGTGACAGTCAAATCCTATGCTTGCACCTTCACAATGGTGGGACTGTTAGTAATCCTGGGTATAACCCCCATGCACAAGTACACTGTGGGTGACCACCCAGGTGTGAACCAATGCAAATAGGGATCGAGATGTGGCAACCACACCACATGGAAAAATGCCGACCCTTTGTGTTACCAGGCAATACTAGGTGGGAGACTTATCAATGGGTGCAATACCACCACTTTGCTTATTGGAGGCTTGAAGTGGTGAAACCCATGTTTAGTCTCCAGAGCTAAGTTCCTGTCAACCCTTCCCCATCTCTTCCATCATGCAGTATGACTGTTGACTTTTGAGATTATGATGGACATCATGGCGAGATCTAATCTTCCTTACATTTTGAGGGTACAGCTCTAAAACGGTGTTCAACAATTCTAACCATACAGCCAACATGCTTGATCTTTTTCTCCCAAACAACCCTTCTAAGTACATAGTCGAAGTGAGAGGTCCTTTAGCCACCTCAGATCACAACTTGGTGATTGTCTCTTCTCCAATGGAGCCTTTATCTCATGGCTATTCCCAACCTTGTGTTGTTTGGCATTACAAGAATGCAAAATGGGATGACCTACGAGATTTCTTTTCTTCTTTTCCTTGGTCAGATTACTGTATCATAACTTATGATGTAAACGTTTGCTCACATCGTGTCAGTGAAATTATTCTTGCAGGAATGGAATCCTTTATCCCACAATCCAATTTAAAATCTCGTCCTTTATCTAAACCTTGGTTTTCCAATAAATGTGTTAAGGCTGTTCGAAAGAAGACTGTTGCATATCATAATTGGCTTGTTTCCAATTCTTCAGTTTAATTTTCTGCCTATACCAAAGCTTGCAACAATTGTAAAGCAGTTATTAATCAGTCCAAACTAGATTTTGAACAGGCTAAGAGTAGAAAACTTGCTTCTTGCCCTAATGGTAGCCTAGCATTCTGGTCTCTTGCCAAAGCTATTAGCTGCAACTTTTGCCTCTCTGCTCCCACCTCTGTCAAAACCAGATGGTTCTGTTGTCATTTCAGCCAAGGATAAAGTTGAACTGCTAGCATCCCATTTTTCTTCCAACTCATGTATTAACGATCTTGGTAAAACACCTCCTACCATTCCCAACATGCACCATTCAATGCCTCCTGTAGTCATCTGTCAAAACGATGTCAGAAGGATTTTGATGAATCTTGATGCTAAGGAAGCTCCAGGTCCTGATGTCCTGAGAAAGCTCCAGGTATTTCTCCACTTGTTCTCAAAACCTGTGCTCCTGAACATACTCATGTTCTTTGCTGCCTTTTTTCACATACTTATTCCAAAGGTGTTTTTCCTTCTGCTTGGAAACTTGCTCATATCCGGGCAGTTCCTTAAAAGGGTGACAAATCTCTCCCATCCAATTATCGTCCCATTGCAATTAATTCTACTCTTTCTAAAGTAATGGCAAAATCAATTAAATGCCAACTCTTAAACTACCTAGAAATTTCCCGTCTGATCAACGATCGCCAGTATGGATTCCGTCAGTTTCAAACCTGTGATGATATTCTTGCTTATGTTACCCACTTATGGACAAATTCAATGGAAAAGTTCAGTGAAACACAAGCAGTTGCTCTTAACATCTCAAAGGCATTCGATCAGGTTTGGCATAAAGGTCTTCTAAATGAGCTTCCATCTTATGGTTTGCCAACAGTTTTTTGTAATTGGTTATCCAGTTTTTTCTCTGATCGCTCACTGAGGGTGATGGTAGATGGCTTTCTGTCTTCTAACTTCTCCACTAATGCTGGTGTCCCCCAAGGTTGTTTTTTCTCCCACTCTTTTCCTCTTGTATATTAATGACCTTCTTCCATCGACTGGAAATCCTATCCATAGTTTTGCTGATGATAACACATTGCATTCCAATTTCTATTTTTAGAAACCTTGCCCTGCTCAATCAGCTTCAACTTCTTGAATAACCGCTACCAATTCCTTAAATGCTGATCTCCAGGTAATTCTCCAGTGGGGCAACAACAACTCATGCTATTCCCAACCTTGTGTTGTTTGGCATTACAAGAATGCAAAATGGGATGATTTAATTCTTCTAAAACTCAGTCTTGTCTTATATCTTGCAAAAAGGATTCTTCTGCTCCTATGCTTATCTTTGGTGACACTCCGATTTCTAGGCAAGTTGATATATCTCTTTTGGGAATTACACTGACTTCTAATCTCTCTCTTGACACAAGCACATTACAAATATTGCTTCCTCTGCATCTAAAAAACTTGGTTTTCGCTTTCACTCTCTGTGTTACTTTTCGTCCAAACAGCTGTTCACTCTGTACAAATCGCAAATCTGCCCTACCATGGAATATTGTTTCTACATCTGGGGTGGTGCCCCCCAAAACCTCTCTCAAGCTTCTAGATTCCATTTAGAAGAGGGCAGTTAGGTTAATTAATGACTCTTCTCTAACAGAGTCTCTCCACTCGCTGTCTCATAGACATACTGTTTCTGCTGCATGCCTGTTCTACAGATACTTCCATGGGAACTGTTCTTCTGAATTGGCTTCTTCTGAAAAATTGGTTCTTCTGAAAACGTGCCGCCACCAGCCAACGTCCATTTACTGTCCAACTTCAAACTCACAGAACCAACTTTTCATCTTCCTCGTTTATTCATTCTACTGTTGTTTCCTGGAACAACCTTCCTTCATACGTATTTCCTGAAAATTACAGTCTATAGAAGTTCAAGTCTAATGTCAACAAATATCTTCTCTCGTCTTCTCAACCTCCAACCCAAGTACAGTACTAAGTACTATAGGTTCTAATACCTCTCATGTTTGGGGATTTCATAAAAAAAAAAAAAAAACGTAATAGCAAATCAATTTTTGATCAATGCATTATATACAAGCAACTTATGCAAGTGGTTAATGCAGAATTTCTCCACTCTTTTATCTTGCACACTTCTTCCATATGTTGGTTGAGAGAACACGTTTTTTAAAGCACTCACTGTGAAAGAGGCAAAGTTTAAATGATAGCTTTTGTTTTAATGGCATTAGTTAATTTCCAAGAAAGTCACCACATAATAAAGAAAAGTTAGGCACTGTAATGCAAGCTAACATTCACATCAATATTAACTTGCATGAAAAAGTTTGAAACAATTTGCATGAAGTTAACTGCTTTTATGAGAAAGACATGGTTCTGTTTTTGCAAAGGTCTTGTAATGTAATTAAACTTACTCATCCTTCAGAGATAATCAGCAAGCATATAAATTTGACACATCAGAGTTCATACCTGCTTTTTCACAGATTTGTTGTTGTGCATGTTTTTACTTCATGAAGCCCCACATAGATACATGTGCAAATAAAGTATTTTAACCTGAACTGGTGCAATCTGAACAACATTGGTGAAACCAGAACTTATATCACTCATAGCTTTTGTGTAAAGTTTTACTCTAACAAATTAAGACTTAGTTTGCATGAATGGTGATTGACTTGGAATGATCACTGAGCATATTTGTATAAATATGCTCAGTGATCTCAAGGCATGAGCAAAAGATATGTGACTTTACTGGATAAACCTGAAACATGTAAATTCTAACTGGGCATATTGGTTAAATTATCATTTAGTGAATTTTTTTTTTATGAAACCCCCAAACACCAGAGGTATTAGAACCTATAATACTTAGTACCATGCTCGGGTTGGAGGTTGAGAAGATGAAAGAAGATATTTGTTGACATTAGACTTGAACTTCTGTAGACTGTAATTTTCAAGAAATACGTATGAAGAAAGGTTGTTCCAGAAAATGGCAGTTGAATGAATAAAGAAGGAAGATGAAAAGTTGGTCCTGTGAGTTTGAAGTTGGACAGTAAATGGATGTTGGCGACATGTATTCGGACTGTTTTGAAAGAGAGAGAATGGGAATTATAGAAGCCAATTCAGGAGAACATTGCCCATGGAAGTATCTGTAGAAGAGGCATGCAGCAGAAACAGTACGTCTATGAGAAAGCGAGAGGAGAGACTCTGTTAGAGATGAATCATTAATTAACCTAACTGCCTCTTCTGAATGGAATCTAGAAGCCTGAGAGAGGTTTTGGGTGCACCGCCCCAGATGTGGAAACAATATTCCATGGTAGGGCGGATTTGTGATTTATACAGAGTGAACAGCTGTTTGGAAGAAAAGTAATGTCGAGAGCAAAAGAGAAAACCAAGTTTTTTAGATGCAGAGGAAGCAATACTTGTAATGTGCTTGTGCCAAGAGAGATTAGAAGTCAGTGTAATCCCCAAAAGAGATATATCATTTTGCCTAGAAACTGGAATGTCACCAAAGATAAGCATAGGAGCAGAGAATCCTTTTTGCGAGATATAAGACAAGACTGAGTTTTAGAAGGATTGAAATCAACTAAGTTGTCTTTGCCCCACTGGAGAATTACCTGGAGATCGGCATTTAAGGAATTGGTAGAGGATATTCGAGAAGTTGCAGCTGAATGAGCAGGGCAAGGTTTCTCAAAATGGAAAGTGGAATGCAATGTGCCATCATCAGCAAAAGTATGGATAGGATTTCCAGTCAATGGAAGAAGGTGATTAATATACAAGAGGAAAAGAGTGGGAGAAAGAACTGAACCTTGGGGGACACCAGCATTAGTGTAGAAATTAGAAGACAGAAAGCCATCTACCATCACCCTCAGTGAGACAGAAAATCAGACAGAAAACTGGATAACCAATTACAAAAAACTGTTGGCAAACCATAAGATGGAAGCTTGTTTAGAAGACCTTTATGCCAAACACGATCGAAAGACTCTGAGATGTGAAGAACAACTGCTTGTGTTTCACCAAACTTTTTCATTGAATTTGTCCATAAATGAGTAACATAAGCCAGATTATTACCAGTGGATCGACACTGACAGAATCCATACTGGCGATCATTGATCAGAAAGAATGTTTCTAGGTAGTTTAAGAGTTGGCGGCTAATTGATTTCTCCATTACTTTAGAAAGAGTAGAAGTAATTGCAATGGGACGATAATTGGATGGGAGGGATTTGTCACCCTTTTTAGGAACTGGTTGGATATGAGCAAATTTCCAAGCAGAAGGAAAAACACCTTCGGAATAAGAAAGTGAAAAAAGGGGGCAAAGAACAGGAGTAAGTTCAGGAGCACAGGTTTTGAGAACAAGTGGAGAAATACTATCAGAACCTGGAGCTTTCTTAGCATCAAGATTTGTCAAAATCCTTCTGACATCCTTTTGACAGATGACCACAGGAGGCATTGATGGAATGGTGGGATGTGTTTTACCAAGATCATTAATACATGAGTTGGAAGAAAAATGGGATGCTAGCAGGTCAGCTTTATCCTTGGCCACAGTGACAACAGAACCATCTCAGTTCAAGATGGGAAAAAGCTGCACCAACAGCTTTGGCAAGGGACCAGAATGCTAGACTATCATTAGGGCAAGAAGCAAGTTTTCTATTCTTAGCCTGTTCAAAATCTAGTTTGGACTGATTAATAACTGCTTTACAATTGGTGCGAGCCTTGGTGTAGGCAGAAAATGAAACTGAAGAATTGGAAACAAGCCAATTATGATATGCAACGTTCTTCTTTTGAATAGCTTTAGCACATTTATTGGAAAACCGAGGCTTTGATAAAGAACGAGATTTTAAAGTGGAGTTTGGAATAAAGGATTCCATTCCTACAAGAATAATTTCACCGACATGATCTGAGCAAACGTTAACATCAGAAGTTTTGAAACAGTAATACAAACAAGGAAAAGAAGAAAAGAAATATCGCAGGTCATCCCATTTTGCATTCTTGTAATGCCAAACAATATGAAGTTGGGAATAGCCAAGAGATAAAGGCTCCATTGGAGAAGAGACAATCACCAAGTTGTGATCTGAGGTGCCTAAAGGACTACTCACTCTGACTGTATACTTAGAAGGGTTGTTTGGGAGAAAAAGATCAAGCGTGTTGGCTGTATGGTTAGGATAGTCTGGTATTCTTGTAGGTAAATGAACAATCTGTGCAAGGTCATTAGCAATTGCAAAAGCCTCGACATCTCGGCATCTGGGTCGGTATGACTAGAAAATGGATGCCAGCTGTAGTTGTGAACATTAAAATCACTCACCAAGGAAAATTACCTCACTGTTAGGAAAGCTGGACTGGAGAAAGTCAAGTTGCAAAGAGAGGGAGTTAAAGAGACCAAGTGATTAGTGGAGTTGGCAGAAT
Organism: Mastigoproctus giganteus; assembly: GCF_048544385.1. Classification (NCBI taxonomy): domain Eukaryota; kingdom Metazoa; phylum Arthropoda; class Arachnida; order Uropygi; family Thelyphonidae; genus Mastigoproctus; species Mastigoproctus giganteus. The sequence goes on from NW_028328349.1 coordinate 60,343, forward strand.
GGTAGAGACAACAGATGAATTTGACCCAATGAGGTAGAGAGATTTTAAGTCAGAGAAGATCGAAAAGAGGAGATTGCAAATTACCAAGTCTATGACAGGGAATATCGGAATGGACATATGCACAAGTACCACCTTTGAGGCGAAAGGAATCATACAGCGAATAATTTGGGCAACTGAGATGAGCAGTGACTGAATAAACCGATAACTGAGATTCTATCAGAAAAAAGTACACGGGGTTTGGCAGACTGCAAGTGGAAATGGATGTCGCCGAGATTAGAATTGAGACCACGTATGTTTGTGAAATGAACTAGGAAGTGTTTGGGAGCTTTAGATCTTTTCGCAGATAAGCTTACTCTATTAGTTTGACAATTCATGGTGTATTCAATAGTAAGAAAAAGTGGGGGCACATGCTGTATGAAATAATGAAATTTTTGTATATGGCATAGACATAGTAAGAATATATCCAGATCCTTGACATAACGTGGCCTCGACGATGCCTCCTGCATACACACTACTCAGACTCCCTCCAGTCACTATATGGCAGAGTAGAGGTAGCAAGTTTATACACTAGCTGATCCGGAAGCCTCCTAAAGAGTTACCAATAGGTTCGGTCCGGTGTACTAACTAGCGGCTGGCCTGCGAACACTGTTTTAGATCTGTTCCTTCGAAATGTAAGGAAGATTAGATCTCACCATGATGTTCATCATAACCTCAAAAGTCATCAGTCATACTGCTTGATGGAAGAGATGGGGAAGGGTTGACCGGAACTTACCTCTGGAGACTACCATTAGGGCAACAGGCAGTATGTGATTTTTCTGAAAAACATCATTTTTTCTATGTTCATAATTTGGCTACTGTACTAGCTGGATGTACTTTCAAAAGTTAATTATTATTAATAGGTGCATTACTTTTCCAAGTGAGTGGAGAGGTCAAGATTTTTTTGACTAGCATGGGATGTTTGCTTTTGCCATTTTATGATTGCCAAATATAAAGAAAAATAATTTTTAAGCTTTTCTTCTGACAGTAGATATCATAATTATTTTTATTTTACAGTGATTTTAATAATATAAACTAAAGCGATTATTTTGCATGAAGCATGGGACTACTTAAGATTCACTATTGAACGGATCATTGCTTTTGCGACATTTTTTGTTTGTAGTGAACTGTACAAGTAGATAATTAGCATCGTTTTAATTGTATCTCATATTATGCATACCTTCACAATGAGTGGCAAAGATATTTCACTGCATTGAATAAGTACCACTTCACCAGTAGAGAAGACTAATGTTACTTATTCTCAGCGGATACCACCACCACCCAGACGGCACCATTTTGAAGCTGATTGGCTTCTCCTCAGTGGGTGGGCAGGTACCCTGGTGTTGCAATAGTGACAACCCAGTTATGAAGTATGAGTCCACAATATGAGAGATGCCTGATGGTGTGTAATAGCATAAACTGAGGAGATTATTTTCCATGAAGCATAGGACTACGCTTAAGGTTCACTATTGAACTGGTCAGTGCTTTTGCACCATGTTTTGTTTGTAGTGAACTGCCCAAGTTGATAATTGGCATTGTTTTAATTGTATCTCATTATGCTTAGTTTCTACTATTACACATCATCAAGCATCTCTCATATTGTGAACTCACTCTTCATAACTGGGTTGTTACTATTTAAAGACCAGGGTACCTGCCCACCCACTGATGAGAAGCCAATCAGCTTCAGAACAGTGCTGTCTGGGAGTTGGTATCTGCCGAGAATAAGTAACATTAGTCTTTTCCACTGGCAAAGCGGTACTTACTCAAAGCAGTGCAATACCTTGGTAACTCATTGTGAAGGTATTCACAATATGAGATACAATTAAAATGCCAATACGATACAATTAAAATGCCAATTATCGACTTGGACAGTTCACTACAAACAAAACATGGTGCAAAGGCACTGACCCATTCAATAGTGATTTTAATAATGAAAACTGGCAGATAAGAGCAAACTTAGAAATTTAAATTTCTCTAATGAATCAGGTTCTAGGTCAGCAGATATTTCCAATTTATTAAATAATACTGTTTCACTAGTATTATCTTTGTCTTCAAAGATGATGAGGATGATTTTACTTTACTGCAACTAGGCAATTTTGTTCTGCAAATCCAGAACTGGATTTGCAGAACAGTCTACAAACAGAATAGTTTCAAACATATTGGACCTATTTGGAGTGATGGCCATCTTGTTTTAAGATGACAAATCAAATGGAAGTACAACTATACCTTGCTTAGCATGGCTTCAAACAGCACGGGTTTCACTATAACACGGTTTTCAATTAAAAGTTGAAAATTTACTGTACATATTAAAACTCATTCAATAGCTTAGACACATACTTTATGTATATGCGGTGGTGTCTAAGGCCATATTGAACTCTATTGTCTCACATGCACATGTGCCAATAACTCCCCTTAGGCAATCAGAAGCAATGTGCAACAGTGTTCAGTATTCTTAATTCCATCCTGACAAGAAGACGTGATAGCTTTTCAAACTTTTCCATTAACAATTTATTTTTTACGCCTTTAAATATGAAATGATGAGTCAAAAAAAAGAAAATTAATAAAAGCGGTGGAGCTACTAGGACTTACATTTTAAAAAAAATGATATTATCAAGTGCCATGAAGATGGTGCATCATTTGCTAAAATCATGTGGGAAAATGGAATGAAGGATCAGTGTAAAGAGCAGGGAATTTCTACAGCATCTTACATGATAAAAGTGATTATTATTAATATTATTATTATTAGCTACATGGTGCAAGGAAGCCTCAGGCTTATGCTGCACCAGCCAAAAAAAAAAAAAAAAAAAATGGTTTCAACTAGATTTCAAAACAAATGAGTTATAAACAGGTGATGCTTAAATCAAATGGTGGCCATCTTACTTAAAAATGGTGAATAAAATCACCTCCAACTGGTTTATTTAAGAACTCCTATGGGAGTTTGTCTGTGATAAAATATTAGCTTTAATATTTTAGCTTTAATAAAATTGCAAATGTTATTAAGGTTGGGTGGGGAGACAGAAACACATGACAATCTCATAAGACAACTGGTGTTTTGAAAATAGACTCAAAAAAGGTGACAGTTTATTCAAATGCTTTCTTTGTAAGAGTTGGGATTTTTTAATCCCAACTCTTACAAAGCAGTCTTTATCACTTAAGGAAAAGTGGTTAGTAGTGGCTCAATACCACACTGACTATAGTTGATCATGTGTTCATGAATTCATGAAGGGAAGGAAGGAAGGAAGGAAGGAAGAAGCAATGTGATGAACTAGAATGGAGAGCAGGTCTATGTGGTAGGTAAAGAAAGAGGAGAAAACAGGTGGGGTGATGCTGAAGAATCTTCTTATCTCACATAACAACAAGGGCTAAAAAATTAGGTGTATGTGTATACTGCAATCCCTATTAATAAAAGCTAGTGTGTACTTATTTATTACGTTTTTAGTTTTCTTACATGTATTTTTAGAGTTTTTACCCAGTGTATTTTAATTGTTTTTAATTAATATATATTCCATTTAACTGAATGAGTTTTAACTGTAAATATTTTTTAATCTTTTATTTTATAATAAACTTTAGCATTAGCAGAGGCATATGATGCCAGAAAGCAAACTTATACAGCATTGGCCAAAAAAAATCTTTCCCATTTTATCTATCCATTCGTTCCAAATGTTTGTCTAGTTCTGCCTTGAATTTATTTAAGCTGTCCACTTCTACAATAACAGATGGAAGTTTGTTCAAGAATTAACCACCCGCTGGCTAAAGGAAAATTTCCGCACATCTATTCTACAACTGTCTTTCCTCAATTTGAATTTATGTCCCTCTTCATATAACTAATCTGGGCAAGAGTAGAAATCCCATCAGCTTTGAGCTTTCTAAAACCATTCAAGGCCTTATACACTTCAATCAGATCACCTCACTGGTGGCTGGTCTCCAGATACTGCAACTTGCAGAACTTAAGCCTTTCTTGGTAAGAGAACCCCTTTGTTCCACTCAGCAACCTTCTCTGTACACGCAGCCTTTCTAAAATGAGGCCTCAAGACCTGCGTACAGAACTCAAGGTGTGGCCTGACCATTGCCTTATACAAAGGGATAATCACCTCCTTTTCCATACTAGTAAAATTCCTGTATATCATTGACAAGACACCACAAGCTCCTCTTGCAGACAGTCTGCACTGCTCAGAAACTTCATATCTGACAGCACAATTACCCCCAGGTCCATTTCATTTTTTACCACCCTGAGTGCAGTACCACACAGTTGATACATTACTCTGGGGTTACTACTACACATGTGCAGTACTCAAGTGCAGTACACATGTGCAGTACTCTAACATTTGTCAATGTTAAACTTCAGTTCCCACCTCTCAGCACATCTGCTCAACTTTTCTAGATCCTGTTGCAGTAGTATACTGTTATTAGTGTTATTAACAACCCTGCCAACTTTTGTATCATCTGAAAACTAAGACATTAAGCCTGATAAACCTTCATCAATATCATTAATAATTACAGAAAACAAGGGACCCAACACTGAACCCTGGGGGCCTTCACTGTTGTTTGTTGTTTTGGTTTTTAGGAGCATTAGCAACTAAGGCCATATTGCTCAGGGAATATGCGGTGGTCATTCCCTGACCTTTCTGCATCCTCCGTATTTGGTGGTGACAGGCTCGAACCCCGGTCTAATCAAGAAGCGGGGGGCCTTCACTAATAACATTAGTCCACAAAGAGCAGTGTACATTGATTACCACTCTCTGTCTTCTCCCACTCAACCTTTATCCACAGCAACAATTTATCCCCAATGCTACATTGCTCCAATTTTTACAGCAGTTTTCTATGTGCAATGGTACAAAAAGCCTTTCTAAGATCCAAGTATATGATATCAAAATTGATCTTTGCATCCAGTTCTTTGTGACCATATCATAGTAACCATCAGACAAGACTTAGCCAGCGGGTACTTGGTTGGTGGAACAGACTTCCATCCCTTGTTGTGGAGGTTGACAGCCTAAATAAATTTAAGGCTCAGCTGGACAGGTATTTCGAACGAACGGAGGGGTGAAGTGGAAGTTTTTTTTTTTTTTTTTTTTTCGGCTGATGCTGCATAAGCTTGCTTTCTTGCATCATATGCCTCTACTAATGCTAATGCTAATGATAACAAACCCATGCTGTGTCTGAACTATAACAGAATTACAGGCTCCGAAAAAGCAATAAGTGTTTGCCTTTTTATTTACATAATTGTTATTTTATATTGTATTTTATACGTAGTCTTATAGTTATAGTTACGCTGGTTATTTTTATTTTTAATTTAGATAAAGAGTTTTTGTAGATTACTACTTAATATACGTAAAACCGTTATTTCATTCGAATCTTGCAGCCATTGTTTTTGTATATAGTGGTAGGGAATTCAAATTTTTAATTGAGGTAACTAGGTAGTTCTAATATTCTTATATAGTGTAATATGCTTCACTGTTTCTATTAGTTAGCATAGTATTGACATTTAATTAATTTAATTTATTGATCTTATTAATTTAAAATATCATGCCCCAAACTAGAACAGCAAAGCAACGAGCACAAAGTGGCAGGAGTGCTGTGACTCGGGGGGAGAACTGAGGGGGTCGATTCTCCAACGCATCACAGCCTAAAAAAATGTGCAGCTTGTGAAATGTTTGCCGAACTCTCTGGAACGGAACGTGATATTGTCACGGGGGATGTCTTTGTGTGTGTGCGATGTAAGGAGTGTGAGGAAATCAGGCGACAACTCAGCGTTGTTATGGGCCTATATGAGAGCTTGAAGGACAGGGTGGATGCCCTTGAAGGATCTAAATTGAGGGGCCCATCAAGCTCTCAGCTTCCCACATCAACGCCAGAGCTTGCACTTGGTCATCACGCAACACAGCAGCAACCCCCAAGGCAGAATGCGCTGGTCCCAAAGGAACTAGTAGTTGTTGGTGACTCTATTGTCAGGGAAACGGGGAACATGCTTTGTAAAAAGGAGATGTGGAACAGGACCAGGGTATGTCTGCCAGTGGCAAAGGTTGATGACATTGTAGAGTGGATATCATCTTTTAAGGGCACAAAAGGTGATATAGTTGTACATGTTGGGACTAATGATATTAAGAGTAGGAGACCGGCAGAATTACTTAACAAGTACAGGTCACTGTTGAAAAAAAGCCGTGAATTAGGGTTGAATTTGAAAGTGTCTGCAATTCTGCCCAGACACGATAGAAGGGAGTATATGATGAGAGCTTTGTCGATCAATTCAGCCCTGGAAAGATCGTGCAAGGCTCAAGGGATAGAATTTTTTTCAGCCTGGTCTGTACTTGTTAACAGGAGAGACTGCTTCTACAGGGATGGGATACACATAAATAAGAAGGGTGAAAGAATATTTGCTGATGCTATCGAGGCAGTGTTAGGTGGGTTGGAAAACTTCTAGCTTGGGGGGGGGGGGGAACAAGAACTAATAGTTTAACAGTAGTCACAGGCAGAGGTGAAGGTGATTCTTGCACAACTTCTATTAGAATAAGTAGTGACCTGAAGCGAGGAGTGTTGGGGGTTTCAGAGACGGATGGCAGTCATCGTGAAATAGGTGGGTATATGGGATGTGTTAGGGTGACTAGGAATAGGAATAGGAATAGGAGCATGTATGCTTGCATGTATACCAATGCTAGAAGTATAATAAATAAATTTGATGAATTTGAAGTGTTGGTCAAGACATCAAAGGCAGATATTGTTGGGATAGCAGAGATGTAGTGTCACACAGATATAAGGGATGCAGAACTGGAATTTGGGGAGTACAATGTGTACAGAAAGGATAGACAGGATAGAAAGGGAGGAGATATTTGGCTGTTAATTAAGAAAAACATAAAATCAAAAGAAGTGCACCCAGTTGATATAGATGAACAGTGCACTGTTGAGTCAGTTTGGTGTGACATAAGCACTGCGAAAGCAAAAATAAGAGTATGAGTGTGTTATAGGCCTAATGACTCCAATGAGTACAAAGAACAATTGTACAGAGAAATAGAGTGGGCTAGTAAATAAGAATGTCTTATAATGGGGGATTTTAACTTCCCAGATATTGACTGGAACTTGTGGGTTGTCACTCACACATTAGTAAGACTTTTGTGGATTATTGGATGATTGTTTTCTGCAGCAGCATGTTCGAGAGGCAACCAGAGAGAGTAATACTCTTGATCTGGTTATCAGCAGTGATCATTCGTGTATTAAGAATTTGCAGATAAAGGAACCACTAGGTGGCAGTGATCACAGTGTACTGGTGTGGGATTTACTTAAAGATTTAATTACCATCAGGGGTAAAGGAAAGGGTTTTTGCTTCCGTAAAGGTGAATACAGTGGTCTCAGAAAGTTTTTAAATTCTGTACAGTGGGATTAACTGATGATGTTACCAACAGTAAATTCTAAGTGGGAAGCATTCAAGGAATTAATTGTGGATGCTACTAGAAGTTTCATACCTATTAAGAAATACTGTTCAGGGTTTAGGCCTAATTGATTATCAAATGAATTAATGAGACTCGTAACAGAGAAGAAAAATGCATGGGATGCATATAAATTATCAAGCGACTCAGAAGCCTATGGCAGATATAAGCTGGTCTGTAATCAGGTCACAAAGGAAGTTAGGCAGGCGAAGGCAGATTACGAGAAATCCTTGGCAAAAGATGCTAAGAAAAACAACAAGGATTTCTTTACTTATCTAAACTCTAAAAGGAATGGGATGAATCTGATTGGTCCACTTGACATCGATGGTTCAACTGTTGATGATCCTGCTCAGATAGTAAACAAACTGAATTCGTATTTTGCATCTACATTCACACATGAGGAATTATTAAGGTTTGAAAATGGCAGAAGGTTATCAAATCGTAGCAGGATACTTAATGATTTTGTAATAACTGAGAGCAAAGTGGAGGAGAAATTGTTGACGTTAAACATAAGAAAAGCACCTGGGGTGGATGGGATCTATCCAGTTATATTAAAGGAGGCGGCAAAGCAACTAAGCAAACCCTTAGCCATAATTATGAGAGCATCCTTGGACTCAGGGGAGGTTCCCACGGACTGGAGATGTGCAAATGTATCCCCAATTCACAAAGGGGGATCGAAGGGTGACATGAGTAATTACAGACCAGTTAGTTTAACTTCTGTTCCGAGTAAAATAATAGAGTCACTGGTTAAAGATGCATTGCAGGATCATCTAGACAAGACTGCAGGAATAATTCAGACACAGCATGGGTTTGTTAAGGGAAAGTCTTGTCTGACAAATTTGATAGGATATTATGATGTGGTTACAAAGGAACTGGATGCAAAAAATAATTTTGTTATCATATATTTGGATTTCAGGAAAGCTTTTGACACTGTTGGGCATGGAAGACTATTGTAAAAATTGGAGCAGAATGGTATTAAGGGTAAGTTGCTACAATGGATAAAAGGATGGTTAAGTGGGAGAAGACAGAGGGTGGTAATCAATGGGTGGACTAATGTTATTAGTGGAGTGCCACAGGGTTCGGTGTTGGGTCCACTGTTGTTTTGTATATTTATCAATGATATTGATGAAGGTATATCAGGCTTAATGTTGAAGTTTGCAGATGATACAAAGGTTGGCAGGGTTGTTAATGACAGCAATGGCAGTGTGCTACTGCAACAGGATCTAGATAATTTGGGCAGATGGGCTAAGAAGTGGCAACTGAAGTTTAACCTTGTCAAATGCAAAGTACTGCATATGGGTAGAAGTAACTCCAGAGAAATGTACCAACTATGTGGTACTACACTTAAGGTGGTAGAAAATGAAAAAGACCTGGAGTAATTGTGCAGTCAGATAAGAAGTTTTCTGAGCAATGCAGACAGGCTGCCAGGGCAGGTCATGGGGTTTTGTCAATGATATATAGGAATTTTGCTAGCAGGGAAAAGGAGGTGATTGTCCCTCTGTATAAGGCAATGGTCGGGCCATGCCTTGAGTACTGCGTACAGGTCTGGAGGCCTCATTTTAGGAAGGATGTAGATTTGCTTGAGCGTGTACAGAGAAGGGCAACAAGATTTGTGAGGGGAATGAAGGGATCCGCTTACCAAGAGAGGCTTAAGTTCTGCAAATCGCAGTGGCTGGAGACTAGGCACCTGCGCGGTGATCTGATTGAGGTGATTAAGGCCTTGAATGGGTTGAGCACGCTGAATTCTGATGGGATCCTTCCAGTTGTTCAGATTACGAACCTAAGGGGGCATAAATTCAAATTAAGAAAGGACAGATGTAGAATAGATGTGCGAAATTTGCCTTTAGCCAGCGGGTGGTTAATTGCTGGTACAAACTTCCATCTGTCATTGTGGAAGTTGATAGGTTAAATAAATTTAAGGAGGAACTGGACAGGCTTTGGAGGGAATGGTGTGATTTTTTTTTTTTTTTTTGGCTGATGCTGCATAAGCTCATACACTTGCTTTCTTGCATCACATGCCACTACTACTACTTCCTAAAAAACAGAAGTGGAATAAGACAACATAAAAAGCAACACAAAACAGAAGTAAGCCTTTGGGTATAATTCTGTTTTGTGTTTTGAGAACAAGTCACAAAATGCCAGAGCATAGAGATTTCTTGGCATCAAGGTTGTTCAGGACTCTTCTGAAGTCCACCTGTCAGATGTAGACATCTGACAGGTGGACTCCATGCATTCCATGAATGGAATGCATTTGGTATTTCATTCATTTGGTGCCAAGATCATCAATGCAAAAGTTAAAAGAAAAAGTGAGATGTTAATAAGTGAGCTTTATCTTTAGATGAGGATGCAACAAAACTAAGATAGCATTACAAAAGCAGTAAGATAGGTGAAGAGAAGTTGTAGTCAATAGTTTTGGCAAGGAACTAAAAAGCTCAATTACCATATGAACAAAAACAAGTTTTCTACTTTTAGCCTTTTCAAAATTTAGTTTACATTTATTAATAACTTGCTTACAGCTGTTATAAGTGTTATAAAAGACAGAAGATAAAGGCGAAGATTTAGATACAAGCCACTTTTACATGCTATATTCTTATACTGAACAGATTTAGCATATTTACTGGGAAAACCATAGCTTGGATAGAAGATGAAATTTTAGAGTGGAATTTCTTTTGGGGTTACAGGATTTTATCCACACAAGAATTAAACCGGCATAATCTGAGAACTATTAGGATCTGAAGATTTAAAACGGTATCTCAACCAACGGAAGCAGAAACAGAAATAACAGCTCATCACATTTCAACATTCTTTTAATGCAAAATAACATGCAGTTGAGAATGGCCATAGGAATG